>NW_027365771.1:0-94020 GCF_046119375.1 Phyllobates terribilis | reverse complement strand
TGCCAGCTCCTTTCATTCAGTCAGTAGCTTCAAACATTTCTGGTATATGAAAAACATGTTTTTCAATGGCAAAAATCAATGAATATTGTTAATGCACAAACAGTAATATCTCCACATTGCAAGGTGCAATTCTGAAATTTTTTGCTTTTTCCTGCTAATCCTAGCATGATAAAGAAGATTCAAAGAGAGTGAGATGCCAGCTCCTTTCATTCAGTCAGTAGCTTCAAACATTTCTGGTATATGAAAAACATGTTTTTCAATGGCAAAAATCAATGAATATTGTAAATGCACAAACAGTAATATCTCCACATTGCAAGGTGCAATTCTGAAATTTTTTGCTTTTTCCTGTTAATCCTAGCATGATAAAGAAGATTCAAAGAGAGTGAGATGCCAGCTCCTTTCATTCAGTCAGTAGCTTCAAACATTTCTGGTATATGAAAAACATGTTTTTCAATGGCAAAAATCAATGAATATTGTAAATGCACAAACAGTAATATCTCCACATTGCACGGTGCAATTCTGAAATTTTTAGCTTTTTCCTGTTAATCCTAGCATGATAAAGAAGATTCAAAGAGAGTGAGATGCCAGCTCCTTTCATTCAGTCAGTAGCTTCAAACATTTCTGGTATATGAAAAACATGTTTTTCAATGGCAAAAATCAATGAATATTGTAAATGCACAAACAGTAATATCTCCACATTGCAAGGTGCAATTCTGAAATTTTTTGCTTTTTCCTGTTAATCCTAGCATGATAAAGAAGATTCAAAGAGAGTGAGATGCCAGCTCCTTTCATTCAGTCAGTAGCTTCAAACATTTCTGGTATATGAAAAACATGTTTTTCAATGGCAAAAATCAATGAATATTGTAAATGCACAAACAGTAATATCTCCACATTGCAAGGTGCAATTCTGAATTTTTTTGCTTTTTCCTGCTAATCCTAGCATGATAAAGAAGATTCAAAGAGAGTGAGATGCCAGCTCCTTTCATTCAGTCAGTAGCTTCAAACATTTCTGGTATATGAAAAACATGTTTTTCAATGGCAAAAATCAATGAATATTGTAAATGCACAAACAGTAATATCTCCACATTGCACGGTGCAATTCTGAAATTTTTAGCTTTTTCCTGTTAATCCTAGCATGATAAAGAAGATTCAAAGAGAGTGAGATGCCAGCTCCTTTCATTCAGTCAGTAGCTTCAAACATTTCTGGTATATGAAAAACATGTTTTTCAATGGCAAAAATCAATGAATATTGTAAATGCACAAACAGTAATATCTCCACATTGCAAGGTGCAATTCTGAAATTTTTTGCTTTTTCCTGCTAATCCTAGCATGATAAAGAAGATTCAAAGAGAGTGAGATGCCAGCTCCTTTCATTCAGTCAGTAGCTTCAAACATTTCTGGTATATGAAAAACATGTTTTTCAATGGCAAAAATCAATGAATATTGTAAATGCACAAACAGTAATATCTCCACATTGCACGGTGCAATTCTGAAATTTTTAGCTTTTTCCTGTTAATCCTAGCATGATAAAGAAGATTCAAAGAGAGTGAGATGCCAGCTCCTTTCATTCAGTCAGTAGCTTCAAACATTTCTGGTATATGAAAAACATGTTTTTCAATGGCAAAAATCAATGAATATTGTAAATGCACAAACAGTAATATCTCCACATTGCAAGGTGCAATTCTGAAATTTTTTGCTTTTTCCTGTTAATCCTAGCATGATAAAGAAGATTCAAAGAGAGTGAGATGCCAGCTCCTTTCATTCAGTCAGTAGCTTCAAACATTTCTGGTATATGAAAAACATGTTTTTCAATGGCAAAAATCAATGAATATTGTAAATGCACAAACAGTAATATCTCCACATTGCAAGGTGCAATTCTGAAATTTTTTGCTTTTTCCTGCTAATCCTAGCATGATAAAGAAGATTCAAAGAGAGTGAGATGCCAGCTCCTTTCATTCAGTCAGTAGCTTCAAACATTTCTGGTATATGAAAAACATGTTTTTCAATGGCAAAAATCAATGAATATTGTAAATGCACAAACAGTAATATCTCCACATTGCACGGTGCAATTCTGAAATTTTTAGCTTTTTCCTGTTAATCCTAGCATGATAAAGAAGATTCAAAGAGAGTGAGATGCCAGCTCCTTTCATTCAGTCAGTAGCTTCAAACATTTCTGGTATATGAAAAACGTTTTTCAATGGCAAAAATCAATGAATATTGTAAATGCACAAACAGTAATATCTCCACATTGCAAGGTGCAATTCTGAAATTTTTTGCTTTTTCCTGCTAATCCTAGCATGATAAAGAAGATTCAAAGAGAGTGAGATGCCAGCTCCTTTCATTCAGTCAGTAGCTTCAAACATTTCTGGTATATGAAAAACATGTTTTTCAATGGCAAAAATCAATGAATATTGTAAATGCACAAACAGTAATATCTCCACATTGCACGGTGCAATTCTGAAATTTTTAGCTTTTTCCTGTTAATCCTAGCATGATAAAGAAGATTCAAAGAGAGTGAGATGCCAGCTCCTTTCATTCAGTCATTAGCTTCAAACATTTCTGGTATATGAAAAACATGTTTTTCAATGGCAAAAATCAATGAATATTGTAAATGCACAAACAGTAATATCTCCACATTGCACGGTGCAATTCTGAAATTTTTAGCTTTTTCCTGTTAATCCTAGCATGATAAAGAAGATTCAAAGAGAGTGAGATGCCAGCTCCTTTCATTCAGTCAGTAGCTTCAAACATTTCTGGTATATGAAAAACATGTTTTTCAATGGCAAAAATCAATGAATATTGTAAATGCACAAACAGTAATATCTCCACATTGCAAGGTGCAATTCTGAAATTTTTAGCTTTTTCCTGTTAATCCTAGCATGATAAAGAAGATTCAAAGAGAGTGAGATGCCAGCTCCTTTCATTCAGTCAGTAGCTTCAAACATTTCTGGTATATGAAAAACATGTTTTTCAATGGCAAAAATCAATGAATATTGTAAATGCACAAACAGTAATATCTCCACATTGCAAGGTGCAATTCTGAAATTTTTTGCTTTTTCCTGCTAATCCTAGCATGATAAAGAAGATTCAAAGAGTGAGATGCCAGCTCCTTTCATTCAGTCAGTAGCTTCAAACATTTCTGGTATATGAAAAACATGTTTTTCAATGGCAAAAATCAATGAATATTGTAAATGCACAAACAGTAATATCTCCACATTGCACGGTGCAATTCTGAAATTTTTAGCTTTTTCCTGTTAATCCTAGCATGATAAAGAAGATTCAAAGAGAGTGAGATGCCAGCTCCTTTCATTCAGTCAGTAGCTTCAAACATTTCTGGTATATGAAAAACATGTTTTTCAATGGCAAAAATCAATGAATATTGTAAATGCACAAACAGTAATATCTCCACATTGCAAGGTGCAATTCTGAAATTTTTTGCTTTTTCCTGCTAATCCTAGCATGATAAAGAAGATTCAAAGAGAGTGAGATGCCAGCTCCTTTCATTCAGTCAGTAGCTTCAAACATTTCTGGTATATGAAAAACATGTTTTTCAATGGCAAAAATCAATGAATATTGTAAATGCACAAACAGTAATATCTCCACATTGCACGGTGCAATTCTGAAATTTTTAGCTTTTTCCTGTTAATCCTAGCATGATAAAGAAGATTCAAAGAGAGTGAGATGCCAGCTCCTTTCATTCAGTCAGTAGCTTCAAACATTTCTGGTATATGAAAAACATGTTTTTCAATGGCAAAAATCAATGAATATTGTAAATGCACAAACAGTAATATCTCCACATTGCAAGGTGCAATTCTGAATTTTTTTGCTTTTTCCTGTTAATCCTAGCATGATAAAGAAGATTCAAAGAGAGTGAGATGCCAGCTCCTTTCATTCAGTCAGTAGCTTCAAACATTTCTGGTATATGAAAAACATGTTTTTCAATGGCAAAAATCAATGAATATTGTAAATGCACAAACAGTAATATCTCCACATTGCAAGGTGCAATTCTGAAATTTTTTGCTTTTTCCTGTTAATCCTAGCATGATAAAGAAGATTCAAAGAGAGTGGGTGCCAGCTCCTTTCATTCAGTCAGTAGCTTCAAACATTTCTGGTATATGAAAAACATGTTTTTCAATGGCAAAAATCAATGAATATTGTAAATGCACAAACAGTAATATCTCCACATTGCAAGGTGCAATTCTGAAATTTTTTGCTTTTTCCTGCTAATCCTAGCATGATAAAGAAGATTCAAAGAGAGTGAGATGCCAGCTCCTTTCATTCAGTCAGTAGCTTCAAACATTTCTGGTATATGAAAAACATGTTTTTCAATGGCAAAAATCAATGAATATTGTAAATGCACAAACAGTAATATCTCCACATTGCACGGTGCAATTCTGAAATTTTTAGCTTTTTCCTGTTAATCCTAGCATGATAAAGAAGATTCAAAGAGAGTGAGATGCCAGCTCCTTTCATTCAGTCAGTAGCTTCAAACATTTCTGGTATATGAAAAACATGTTTTTCAATGGCAAAAATCAATGAATATTGTAAATGCACAAACAGTAATATCTCCACATTGCAAGGTGCAATTCTGAAATTTTTTGCTTTTTCCTGTTAATCCTAGCATGATAAAGAAGATTCAAAGAGAGTGAGATGCCAGCTCCTTTCATTCAGTCAGTAGCTTCAAACATTTCTGGTATATGAAAAACATGTTTTTCAATGGCAAAAATCAATGAATATTGTAAATGCACAAACAGTAATATCTCCACATTGCACGGTGCAATTCTGAAATTTTTAGCTTTTTCCTGTTAATCCTAGCATGATAAAGAAGATTCAAAGAGAGTGAGATGCCAGCTCCTTTCATTCAGTCAGTAGCTTCAAACATTTCTGGTATATGAAAAACATGTTTTTCAATGGCAAAAATCAATGAATATTGTAAATGCACAAACAGTAATATCTCCACATTGCAAGGTGCAATTCTGAAATTTTTTGCTTTTTCCTGTTAATCCTAGCATGATAAAGAAGATTCAAAGAGAGTGAGATGCCAGCTCCTTTCATTCAGTCAGTAGCTTCAAACATTTCTGGTATATGAAAAACGTTTTTCAATGGCAAAAATCAATGAATATTGTAAATGCACAAACAGTAATATCTCCACATTGCAAGGTGCAATTCTGAAATTTTTTGCTTTTTCCTGCTAATCCTAGCATGATAAAGAAGATTCAAAGAGAGTGAGATGCCAGCTCCTTTCATTCAGTCAGTAGCTTCAAACATTTCTGGTATATGAAAAACATGTTTTTCAATGGCAAAAATCAATGAATATTGTAAATGCACAAACAGTAATATCTCCACATTGCACGGTGCAATTCTGAAATTTTTAGCTTTTTCCTGTTAATCCTAGCATGATAAAGAAGATTCAAAGAGAGTGAGATGCCAGCTCCTTTCATTCAGTCAGTAGCTTCAAACATTTCTGGTATATGAAAAACATGTTTTTCAATGGCAAAAATCAATGAATATTGTAAATGCACAAACAGTAATATCTCCACATTGCAAGGTGCAATTCTGAAATTTTTTGCTTTTTCCTGCTAATCCTAACATGATAAAGAAGATTCAAAGAGAGTGAGATGCCAGCTCCTTTCATTCAGTCAGTAGCTTCAAACATTTCTGGTATATGAAAAACATGTTTTTCAATGGCAAAAATCAATGAATATTGTAAATGCACAAACAGTAATATCTCCACATTGCAAGGTGCAATTCTGAAATTTTTTGCTTTTTCCTGTTAATCCTAGCATGATAAAGAAGATTCAAAGAGAGTGAGATGCCAGCTCCTTTCATTCAGTCAGTAGCTTCAAACATTTCTGGTATATGAAAAACATGTTTTTCAATGGCAAAAATCAATGAATATTGTAAATGCACAAACAGTAATATCTCCACATTGCACGGTGCAATTCTGAAATTTTTAGCTTTTTCCTGTTAATCCTAGCATGATAAAGAAGATTCAAAGAGAGTGAGATGCCAGCTCCTTTCATTCAGTCAGTAGCTTCAAACATTTCTGGTATATGAAAAACATGTTTTTCAATGGCAAAAATCAATGAATATTGTAAATGCACAAACAGTAATATCTCCACATTGCAAGGTGCAATTCTGAAATTTTTTGCTTTTTCCTGTTAATCCTAGCATGATAAAGAAGATTCAAAGAGAGTGAGATGCCAGCTCCTTTCATTCAGTCAGTAGCTTCAAACATTTCTGGTATATGAAAAACATGTTTTTCAATGGCAAAAATCAATGAATATTGTAAATGCACAAACAGTAATATCTCCACATTGCAAGGTGCAATTCTGAATTTTTTTGCTTTTTCCTGCTAATCCTAGCATGATAAAGAAGATTCAAAGAGAGTGAGATGCCAGCTCCTTTCATTCAGTCAGTAGCTTCAAACATTTCTGGTATATGAAAAACATGTTTTTCAATGGCAAAAATCAATGAATATTGTAAATGCACAAACAGTAATATCTCCACATTGCAAGGTGCAATTCTGAAATTTTTTGCTTTTTCCTGTTAATCCTAGCATGATAAAGAAGATTCAAAGAGAGTGAGATGCCAGCTCCTTTCATTCAGTCAGTAGCTTCAAACATTTCTGGTATATGAAAAACGTTTTTCAATGGCAAAAATCAATGAATATTGTAAATGCACAAACAGTAATATCTCCACATTGCAAGGTGCAATTCTGAAATTTTTTGCTTTTTCCTGCTAATCCTAGCATGATAAAGAAGATTCAAAGAGAGTGAGATGCCAGCTCCTTTCATTCAGTCAGTAGCTTCAAACATTTCTGGTATATGAAAAACATGTTTTTCAATGGCAAAAATCAATGAATATTGTAAATGCACAAACAGTAATATCTCCACATTGCACGGTGCAATTCTGAAATTTTTAGCTTTTTCCTGTTAATCCTAGCATGATAAAGAAGATTCAAAGAGAGTGAGATGCCAGCTCCTTTCATTCAGTCAGTAGCTTCAAACATTTCTGGTATATGAAAAACATGTTTTTCAATGGCAAAAATCAATGAATATTGTTAATGCACAAACAGTAATATCTCCACATTGCACGGTGCAATTCTGAAATTTTTTGCTTTTTCCTGCTAATCCTAGCATGATAAAGAAGATTCAAAGAGAGTGAGATGCCAGCTCCTTTCATTCAGTCAGTAGCTTCAAACATTTCTGGTATATGAAAAACATGTTTTTCAATGGCAAAAATCAATGAATATTGTAAATGCACAAACAGTAATATCTCCACATTGCAAGGTGCAATTCTGAAATTTTTTGCTTTTTCCTGTTAATCCTAGCATGATAAAGAAGATTCAAAGAGAGTGAGATGCCAGCTCCTTTCATTCAGTCAGTAGCTTCAAACATTTCTGGTATATGAAAAACATGTTTTTCAATGGCAAAAATCAATGAATATTGTAAATGCACAAACAGTAATATCTCCACATTGCACGGTGCAATTCTGAAATTTTTAGCTTTTTCCTGTTAATCCTAGCATGATAAAGAAGATTCAAAGAGAGTGAGATGCCAGCTCCTTTCATTCAGTCAGTAGCTTCAAACATTTCTGGTATATGAAAAACATGTTTTTCAATGGCAAAAATCAATGAATATTGTAAATGCACAAACAGTAATATCTCCACATTGCAAGGTGCAATTCTGAAATTTTTTGCTTTTTCCTGTTAATCCTAGCATGATAAAGAAGATTCAAAGAGAGTGAGATGCCAGCTCCTTTCATTCAGTCAGTAGCTTCAAACATTTCTGGTATATGAAAAACATGTTTTTCAATGGCAAAAATCAATGAATATTGTAAATGCACAAACAGTAATATCTCCACATTGCAAGGTGCAATTCTGAATTTTTTTGCTTTTTCCTGCTAATCCTAGCATGATAAAGAAGATTCAAAGAGAGTGAGATGCCAGCTCCTTTCATTCAGTCAGTAGCTTCAAACATTTCTGGTATATGAAAAACATGTTTTTCAATGGCAAAAATCAATGAATATTGTAAATGCACAAACAGTAATATCTCCACATTGCACGGTGCAATTCTGAAATTTTTAGCTTTTTCCTGTTAATCCTAGCATGATAAAGAAGATTCAAAGAGAGTGAGATGCCAGCTCCTTTCATTCAGTCAGTAGCTTCAAACATTTCTGGTATATGAAAAACATGTTTTTCAATGGCAAAAATCAATGAATATTGTAAATGCACAAACAGTAATATCTCCACATTGCAAGGTGCAATTCTGAAATTTTTTGCTTTTTCCTGCTAATCCTAGCATGATAAAGAAGATTCAAAGAGAGTGAGATGCCAGCTCCTTTCATTCAGTCAGTAGCTTCAAACATTTCTGGTATATGAAAAACATGTTTTTCAATGGCAAAAATCAATGAATATTGTAAATGCACAAACAGTAATATCTCCACATTGCACGGTGCAATTCTGAAATTTTTAGCTTTTTCCTGTTAATCCTAGCATGATAAAGAAGATTCAAAGAGAGTGAGATGCCAGCTCCTTTCATTCAGTCAGTAGCTTCAAACATTTCTGGTATATGAAAAACATGTTTTTCAATGGCAAAAATCAATGAATATTGTAAATGCACAAACAGTAATATCTCCACATTGCAAGGTGCAATTCTGAAATTTTTTGCTTTTTCCTGTTAATCCTAGCATGATAAAGAAGATTCAAAGAGAGTGAGATGCCAGCTCCTTTCATTCAGTCAGTAGCTTCAAACATTTCTGGTATATGAAAAACATGTTTTTCAATGGCAAAAATCAATGAATATTGTAAATGCACAAACAGTAATATCTCCACATTGCAAGGTGCAATTCTGAAATTTTTTGCTTTTTCCTGCTAATCCTAGCATGATAAAGAAGATTCAAAGAGAGTGAGATGCCAGCTCCTTTCATTCAGTCAGTAGCTTCAAACATTTCTGGTATATGAAAAACATGTTTTTCAATGGCAAAAATCAATGAATATTGTAAATGCACAAACAGTAATATCTCCACATTGCACGGTGCAATTCTGAAATTTTTAGCTTTTTCCTGTTAATCCTAGCATGATAAAGAAGATTCAAAGAGAGTGAGATGCCAGCTCCTTTCATTCAGTCAGTAGCTTCAAACATTTCTGGTATATGAAAAACGTTTTTCAATGGCAAAAATCAATGAATATTGTAAATGCACAAACAGTAATATCTCCACATTGCAAGGTGCAATTCTGAAATTTTTTGCTTTTTCCTGCTAATCCTAGCATGATAAAGAAGATTCAAAGAGAGTGAGATGCCAGCTCCTTTCATTCAGTCAGTAGCTTCAAACATTTCTGGTATATGAAAAACATGTTTTTCAATGGCAAAAATCAATGAATATTGTAAATGCACAAACAGTAATATCTCCACATTGCACGGTGCAATTCTGAAATTTTTAGCTTTTTCCTGTTAATCCTAGCATGATAAAGAAGATTCAAAGAGAGTGAGATGCCAGCTCCTTTCATTCAGTCATTAGCTTCAAACATTTCTGGTATATGAAAAACATGTTTTTCAATGGCAAAAATCAATGAATATTGTAAATGCACAAACAGTAATATCTCCACATTGCACGGTGCAATTCTGAAATTTTTAGCTTTTTCCTGTTAATCCTAGCATGATAAAGAAGATTCAAAGAGAGTGAGATGCCAGCTCCTTTCATTCAGTCAGTAGCTTCAAACATTTCTGGTATATGAAAAACATGTTTTTCAATGGCAAAAATCAATGAATATTGTAAATGCACAAACAGTAATATCTCCACATTGCAAGGTGCAATTCTGAAATTTTTAGCTTTTTCCTGTTAATCCTAGCATGATAAAGAAGATTCAAAGAGAGTGAGATGCCAGCTCCTTTCATTCAGTCAGTAGCTTCAAACATTTCTGGTATATGAAAAACATGTTTTTCAAAGGCAAAAATCAATGAATATTGTAAATGCACAAACAGTAATATCTCCACATTGCAAGGTGCAATTCTGAAATTTTTTGCTTTTTCCTGCTAATCCTAGCATGATAAAGAAGATTCAAAGAGTGAGATGCCAGCTCCTTTCATTCAGTCAGTAGCTTCAAACATTTCTGGTATATGAAAAACATGTTTTTCAATGGCAAAAATCAATGAATATTGTAAATGCACAAACAGTAATATCTCCACATTGCACGGTGCAATTCTGAAATTTTTTGCTTTTTCCTGTTAATCCTAGCATGATAAAGAAGATTCAAAGAGAGTGAGATGCCAGCTCCTTTCATTCAGTCAGTAGCTTCAAACATTTCTGGTATATGAAAAACATGTTTTTCAATGGCAAAAATCAATGAATATTGTAAATGCACAAACAGTAATATCTCCACATTGCACGGTGCAATTCTGAATTTTTTTGCTTTTTCCTGCTAATCCTAGCATGATAAAGAAGATTCAAAGAGAGTGAGATGCCAGCTCCTTTCATTCAGTCAGTAGCTTCAAACATTTCTGGTATATGAAAAACATGTTTTTCAATGGCAAAAATCAATGAATATTGTAAATGCACAAACAGTAATATCTCCACATTGCACGGTGCAATTCTGAAATTTTTAGCTTTTTCCTGTTAATCCTAGCATGATAAAGAAGATTCAAAGAGAGTGAGATGCCAGCTCCTTTCATTCAGTCAGTAGCTTCAAACATTTCTGGTATATGAAAAACATGTTTTTCAATGGCAAAAATCAATGAATATTGTAAATGCACAAACAGTAATATCTCCACATTGCAAGGTGCAATTCTGAAATTTTTTGCTTTTTCCTGCTAATCCTAGCATGATAAAGAAGATTCAAAGAGAGTGAGATGCCAGCTCCTTTCATTCAGTCAGTAGCTTCAAACATTTCTGGTATATGAAAAACATGTTTTTCAATGGCAAAAATCAATGAATATTGTAAATGCACAAACAGTAATATCTCCACATTGCACGGTGCAATTCTGAAATTTTTAGCTTTTTCCTGTTAATCCTAGCATGATAAAGAAGATTCAAAGAGAGTGAGATGCCAGCTCCTTTCATTCAGTCAGTAGCTTCAAACATTTCTGGTATATGAAAAACATGTTTTTCAATGGCAAAAATCAATGAATATTGTAAATGCACAAACAGTAATATCTCCACATTGCAAGGTGCAATTCTGAAATTTTTTGCTTTTTCCTGTTAATCCTAGCATGATAAAGAAGATTCAAAGAGAGTGAGATGCCAGCTCCTTTCATTCAGTCAGTAGCTTCAAACATTTCTGGTATATGAAAAACATGTTTTTCAATGGCAAAAATCAATGAATATTGTAAATGCACAAACAGTAATATCTCCACATTGCAAGGTGCAATTCTGAAATTTTTTGCTTTTTCCTGCTAATCCTAGCATGATAAAGAAGATTCAAAGAGAGTGAGATGCCAGCTCCTTTCATTCAGTCAGTAGCTTCAAACATTTCTGGTATATGAAAAACATGTTTTTCAATGGCAAAAATCAATGAATATTGTAAATGCACAAACAGTAATATCTCCACATTGCACGGTGCAATTCTGAAATTTTTAGCTTTTTCCTGTTAATCCTAGCATGATAAAGAAGATTCAAAGAGAGTGAGATGCCAGCTCCTTTCATTCAGTCAGTAGCTTCAAACATTTCTGGTATATGAAAAACATGTTTTTCAATGGCAAAAATCAATGAATATTGTAAATGCACAAACAGTAATATCTCCACATTGCAAGGTGCAATTCTGAAATTTTTTGCTTTTTCCTGCTAATCCTAGCATGATAAAGAAGATTCAAAGAGAGTGAGATGCCAGCTCCTTTCATTCAGTCAGTAGCTTCAAACATTTCTGGTATATGAAAAACATGTTTTTCAATGGCAAAAATCAATGAATATTGTAAATGCACAAACAGTAATATCTCCACATTGCACGGTGCAATTCTGAAATTTTTAGCTTTTTCCTGTTAATCCTAGCATGATAAAGAAGATTCAAAGAGAGTGAGATGCCAGCTCCTTTCATTCAGTCATTAGCTTCAAACATTTCTGGTATATGAAAAACATGTTTTTCAATGGCAAAAATCAATGAATATTGTAAATGCACAAACAGTAATATCTCCACATTGCACGGTGCAATTCTGAAATTTTTAGCTTTTTCCTGTTAATTCTAGCATGATAAAGAAGATTCAAAGAGAGTGAGATGCCAGCTCCTTTCATTCAGTCAGTAGCTTCAAACATTTCTGGTATATGAAAAACATGTTTTTCAATGGCAAAAATCAATGAATATTGTAAATGCACAAACAGTAATATCTCCACATTGCAAGGTGCAATTCTGAAATTTTTTGCTTTTTCCTGTTAATCCTAGCATGATAAAGAAGATTCAAAGAGAGTGAGATGCCAGCTCCTTTCATTCAGTCAGTAGCTTCAAACATTTCTGGTATATGAAAAACATGTTTTTCAATGGCAAAAATCAATGAATATTGTAAATGCACAAACAGTAATATCTCCACATTGCACGGTGCAATTCTGAAATTTTTAGCTTTTTCCTGTTAATCCTAGCATGATAAAGAAGATTCAAAGAGAGTGAGATGCCAGCTCCTTTCATTCAGTCAGTAGCTTCAAACATTTCTGGTATATGAAAAACATGTTTTTCAATGGCAAAAATCAATGAATATTGTAAATGCACAAACAGTAATATCTCCACATTGCAAGGTGCAATTCTGAAATTTTTTGCTTTTTCCTGTTAATCCTAGCATGATAAAGAAGATTCAAAGAGAGTGAGATGCCAGCTCCTTTCATTCAGTCAGTAGCTTCAAACATTTCTGGTATATGAAAAACATGTTTTTCAATGGCAAAAATCAATGAATATTGTAAATGCACAAACAGTAATATCTCCACATTGCAAGGTGCAATTCTGAAATTTTTTGCTTTTTCCTGCTAATCCTAGCATGATAAAGAAGATTCAAAGAGAGTGAGATGCCAGCTCCTTTCATTCAGTCAGTAGCTTCAAACATTTCTGGACGTTTTTCAATGGCAAAAATCAATGAATATTGTAAATGCACAAACAGTAATATCTCCACATTGCAAGGTGCAATTCTGAAATTTTTTGCTTTTTCCTGTTAATCCTAGCATGATAAAGAAGATTCAAAGAGAGTGAGATGCCAGCTCCTTTCATTCAGTCAGTAGCTTCAAACATTTCTGGTATATGAAAAACATGTTTTTCAATGGCAAAAATCAATGAATATTGTAAATGCACAAACAGTAATATCTCCACATTGCAAGGTGCAATTCTGAAATTTTTTGCTTTTTCCTGCTAATCCTAGCATGATAAAGAAGATTCAAAGAGAGTGAGATGCCAGCTCCTTTCATTCAGTCAGTAGCTTCAAACATTTCTGGTATATGAAAAACATGTTTTTCAATGGCTAAAATCAATGAATATTGTAAATGCACAAACAGTAATATCTCCACATTGCAAGGCGCAATTCTGAAATTTTTTGCTTTTTCCTGCTAATCCTAGCATGATAAAGAAGATTCAAAGAGAGTGAGATGCCAGCTCCTTTCATTCAGTCAGTAGCTTCAAACATTTCTGGTATATGAAAAACATGTTTTTCAATGGCAAAAATCAATGAATATTGTAAATGCACAAACAGTAATATCTCCACATTGCAAGGTGCAATTCTGAAATTTTTAGCTTTTTCCTGTTAATCCTAGCATGATAAAGAAGATTCAAAGAGAGCGAGATGCCAGCTCCTTTCATTCAGTCAGTAGCTTCAAACATTTCTGGACGTTTTTCAATGGCAAAAATCAATGAATATTGTAAATGCACAAACAGTAATATCTCCACATTGCAAGGTGCAATTCTGAAATTTTTTGCTTTTTCCTGTTAATCCTAGCATGATAAAGAAGATTCAAAGAGAGTGAGATGCCAGCTCCTTTCATTCAGTCAGTAGCTTCAAACATTTCTGGTATATGAAAAACGTTTTTCAATGGCAAAAATCAATGAATATTGTAAATGCACAAACAGTAATATCTCCACATTGCAAGGTGCAATTCTGAAATTTTTTGCTTTTTCCTGCTAATCCTAGCATGATAAAGAAGATTCAAAGAGAGTGAGATGCCAGCTCCTTTCATTCAGTCAGTAGCTTCAAACATTTCTGGACGTTTTTCAATGGCAAAAATCAATGAATATTGTAAATGCACAAACAGTAATATCTCCACATTGCAAGGTGCAATTCTGAAATTTTTTGCTTTTTCCTGCTAATCCTAGCATGATAAAGAAGATTCAAAGAGAGTGAGATGCCAGCTCCTTTCATTCAGTCAGTATCTTCAAACATTTCTGGTATATGAAAAACATGTTTTTCAATGGCAAAAATCAATGAATATTGTAAATGCACAAACAGTAATATCTCCACATTGCAAGGTGCAATTCTGAAATTTTTTGCTTTTTCCTGCTAATCCTAGCATGATAAAGAAGATTCAAAGAGAGTGAGATGCCAGCTCCTTTCATTCAGTCAGTAGCTTCAAACATTTCTGGACGTTTTTAAATGGCAAAAATCAATGAATATTGTAAATGCACAAACAGTAATATCTCCACATTGCAAGGTGCAATTCTGAAATTTTTTGCTTTTTCCTGCTAATCCTAGCATGATAAAGAAGATTCAAAGAGAGTGAGATGCCAGCTCCTTTCATTCAGTCAGTAGCTTCAAACATTTCTGGTATATGAAAAACATGTTTTTCAATGGCAAAAATCAATGAATATTGTAAATGCACAAACAGTAATATCTCCACATTGCAAGGTGCAATTCTGAAATTTTTTGCTTTTTCCTGCTAATCCTAGCATGATAAAGAAGATTCAAAGAGAGTGAGATGCCAGCTCCTTTCATTCAGTCAGTAGCTTCAAACATTTCTGGACGTTTTTCAATGGCAAAAATCAATGAATATTGTAAATGCACAAACAGTAATATCTCCACATTGCAAGGTGCAATTCTGAAATTTTTTGCTTTTTCCTGCTAATCCTAGCATGATAAAGAAGATTCAAAGAGAGTGAGATGCCAGCTCCTTTCATTCAGTCAGTAGCTTCAAACATTTCTGGTATATGAAAAACATGTTTTTCAATGGCAAAAATCAATGAATATTGTAAATGCACAAACAGTAATATCTCCACATTGCAAGGTGCAATTCTGAAATTTTTTGCTTTTTCCTGCTAATCCTAGCATGATAAAGAAGATTCAAAGAGAGTGAGATGCCAGCTCCTTTCATTCAGTCAGTAGCTTCAAACATTTCTGGACGTTTTTCAATGGCAAAAATCAATGAATATTGTAAATGCACAAACAGTAATATCTCCACATTGCAAGGTGCAATTCTGAAATTTTTTGCTTTTTCCTGCTAATCCTAGCATGATAAAGAAGATTCAAAGAGAGTGAGATGCCAGCTCCTTTCATTCAGTCAGTAGCTTCAAACATTTCTGGTATATGAAAAACATGTTTTTCAATGGCAAAAATCAATGAATATTGTAAATGCACAAACAGTAATATCTCCACATTGCAAGGTGCAATTCTGAAATTTTTTGCTTTTTCCTGCTAATCCTAGCATGATAAAGAAGATTCAAAGAGAGTGAGATGCCAGCTCCTTTCATTCAGTCAGTAGCTTCAAACATTTCTGGACGTTTTTCAATGGCAAAAATCAATGAATATTGTAAATGCACAAACAGTAATATCTCCACATTGCAAGGTGCAATTCTGAAATTTTTTGCTTTTTCCTGTTAATCCTAGCATGATAAAGAAGATTCAAAGAGAGTGAGATGCCAGCTCCTTTCATTCAGTCAGTAGCTTCAAACATTTCTGGTATATGAAAAACATGTTTTTCAATGGCAAAAATCAATGAATATTGTAAATGCACAAACAGTAATATCTCCACATTGCAAGGTGCAATTCTGAAATTTTTTGCTTTTTCCTGCTAATCCTAGCATGATAAAGAAGATTCAAAGAGAGTGAGATGCCAGCTCCTTTCATTCAGTCAGTAGCTTCAAACATTTCTGGTATATGAAAAACATGTTTTTCAATGGCAAAAATCAATGAATATTGTAAATGCACAAACAGTAGTATCTCCACATTGCAAGGTGCAATTCAGAAATTTTTTGCTTTTTCCTGCTAATCCTAGCATGATAAAGAAGATTCAAAGAGAGTGAGATGCCAGCTCCTTTCATTCAGTCAGTAGCTTCAAACATTTCTGGACGTTTTTCAATGGCAAAAATCAATGAATATTGTAAATGCACAAAGTAATATCTCCACATTGCAAGGTGCAATTCTGAAATTTTTTGCTTTTTCCTGTTAATCCTAGCATGATAAAGAAGATTCAAAGAGAGTGAGATGCCAGCTCCTTTCATTCAGTCAGTAGCTTCAAACATTTCTGGTATATGAAAAACATGTTTTTCAATGGCAAAAATCAATGAATATTGTAAATGCACAAACAGTAATATCTCCACATTGCAAGGTGCAATTCTGAAATTTTTTGCTTTTTCCTGCTAATCCTAGCATGATAAAGAAGATTCAAAGAGAGTGAGATGCCAGCTCCTTTCATTCAGTCAGTAGCTTCAAACATTTCTGGTATATGAAAAACATGTTTTTCAATGGCAAAAATCAATGAATATTGTAAATGCACAAACAGTAATATCTCCACATTGCAAGGTGCAATTCTGAAATTTTTAGCTTTTTCCTGTTAATCCTAGCATGATAAAGATTCAAAGAGAGTGAGATGCCAGCTCCTTTTATTCAGTCAGTAGCTTCAAACATTTCTGGACGTTTTTCAATGGCAAAAATCAATGAATATTGTAAATGCACAAACAGTAATATCTCCACATTGCAAGGTGCAATTCTGAAATTTTTTGCTTTTTCCTGTTAATCCTAGCATGATAAAGAAGATTCAAAGAGAGTGAGATGCCAGCTCCTTTCATTCAGTCAGTAGCTTCAAACATTTCTGGTATATGAAAAACGTTTTTCAATGGCAAAAATCAATGAATATTGTAAATGCACAAACAGTAATATCTCCACATTGCAAGGTGCAATTCTGAAATTTTTTGCTTTTTCCTGCTAATCCTAGCATGATAAAGAAGATTCAAAGAGAGTGAGATGCCAGCTCCTTTCATTCAGTCAGTAGCTTCAAACATTTCTGGACGTTTTTCAATGGCAAAAATCAATGAATATTGTAAATGCACAAACAGTAATATCTCCACATTGCAAGGTGCAATTCTGAAATTTTTTGCTTTTTCCTGCTAATCCTAGCATGATAAAGAAGATTCAAAGAGAGTGAGATGCCAGCTCCTTTCATTCAGTCAGTAGCTTCAAACATTTCTGGTATATGAAAAACATGTTTTTCAATGGCAAAAATCAATGAATATTGTAAATGCACAAACAGTAATATCTCCACATTGCAAGGTGCAATTCTGAAATTTTTTGCTTTTTCCTGCTAATCCTAGCATGATAAAGAAGATTCAAAGAGAGTGAGATGCCAGCTCCTTTCATTCAGTCAGTAGCTTCAAACATTTCTGGACGTTTTTCAATGGCAAAAATCAATGAATATTGTAAATGCACAAACAGTAATATCTCCACATTGCAAGGTGCAATTCTGAAATTTTTTGCTTTTTCCTGCTAATCCTAGCATGATAAAGAAGATTCAAAGAGAGTGAGATGCCAGCTCCTTTCATTCAGTCAGTAGCTTCAAACATTTCTGGTATATGAAAAACATGTTTTTCAATGGCAAAAATCAATGAATATTGTAAATGCACAAACAGTAATATCTCCACATTGCAAGGTGCAATTCTGAAATTTTTTGCTTTTTCCTGCTAATCCTAGCATGATAAAGAAGATTCAAAGAGAGTGAGATGCCAGCTCCTTTCATTCAGTCAGTAGCTTCAAACATTTCTGGACGTTTTTCAATGGCAAAAATCAATGAATATTGTAAATGCACAAACAGTAATATCTCCACATTGCAAGGTGCAATTCTGAAATTTTTTGCTTTTTCCTGTTAATCCTAGCATGATAAAGAAGATTCAAAGAGAGTGAGATGCCAGCTCCTTTCATTCAGTCAGTAGCTTCAAACATTTCTGGTATATGAAAAACATGTTTTTCAATGGCAAAAATCAATGAATATTGTAAATGCACAAACAGTAATATCTCCACATTGCAAGGTGCAATTCTGAAATTTTTTGCTTTTTCCTGCTAATCCTAGCATGATAAAGAAGATTCAAAGAGAGTGAGATGCCAGCTCCTTTCGTTCAGTCAGTAGCTTCAAACATTTCTGGTATATGAAAAACATGTTTTTCAATGGCAAAAATCAATGAATATTGTAAATGCACAAACAGTAATATCTCCACATTGCAAGGTGCAATTCTGAAATTTTTTGCTTTTTCCTGTTAATCCTAGCATGATAAAGAAGATTCAAAGAGAGTGAGATGCCAGCTCCTTTCATTCAGTCAGTAGCTTCAAACATTTCTGGTATATGAAAAACATGTTTTTCAATGGCAAAAATCAATGAATATTGTAAATGCACAAACAGTAATATCTCCACATTGCAAGGTGCAATTCTGAAATTTTTTGCTTTTTCCTGTTAATCCTAGCATGATAAAGAAGATACAAAGAGAGTGAGATGCCAGCTCCTTTCATTCAGTCAGTAGCTTCAAACATTTCTGGTATATGAAAAACGTTTTTCAATGGCAAAAATCAATGAATATTGTAAATGCACAAACAGTAATATCTCCACATTGCAAGGTGCAATTCTGAAATTTTTTGCTTTTTCCTGTTAATCCTAGCATGATAAAGAAGATTCAAAGAGAGTGAGATGCCAGCTCCTTTCATTCAGTCAGTAGCTTCAAACATTTCTGGTATATGAAAAACATGTTTTTCAATGGCAAAAATCAATGAATATTGTAAATGCACAAACAGTAATATCTCCACATTGCAAGGTGCAATTCTGAAATTTTTTGCTTTTTCCTGTCAATCCTAGCATGATAAAGAAGATTCAAAGAGAGTGAGATGCCAGCTCCTTTCATTCAGTCAGTAGCTTCAAACATTTCTGGTATATGAAAAACAAGTTTTTCAATGGCAAAAATCAATGAATATTGTAAATGCACAAACAGTAATATCTCCACATTGCAAGGTGCAATTCTGAAATTTTTTGCTTTTTCCTGCTAATCCTAGTATGATAAAGAAGATTCAAAGAGAGTGAGATGCCAGCTCCTTTCATTCAGTCAGTAGCTTCAAACATTTCTGGACGTTTTTCAATGGCAAAAATCAATGAATATTGTAAATGCACAAACAGTAATATCTCCACATTGCAAGGTGCAATTCTGAAATTTTTTGCTTTTTCCTGTTAATCCTAGCATGATAAAGAAGATTCAAAGAGAGTGAGATGCCAGCTCCTTTCATTCAGTCAGTAGCTTCAAACATTTCTGGTATATGAAAAACATGTTTTTCAATGGCAAAAATCAATGAATATTGTAAATGCACAAACAGTAATATCTCCACATTGCAAGGTGCAATTCTGAAATTTTTTGCTTTTTCCTGCTAATCCTAGCATGATAAAGAAGATTCAAAGAGAGTGAGATGCCAGCTCCTTTCATTCAGTCAGTAGCTTCAAACATTTCTGGTATATGAAAAACATGTTTTTCAATGGCAAAAATCAATGAATATTGTAAATGCACAAACAGTAATATCTCCACATTGCAAGGTGCAATTCTGAAATTTTTTGCTTTTTCCTGTTAATCCTAGCATGATAAAGAAGATTCAAAGAGAGTGAGATGCCAGCTCCTTTCATTCAGTCAGTAGCTTCAAACATTTCTGGTATATGAAAAACATGTTTTTCAATGGCAAAAATCAATGAATATTGTAAATGCACAAACAGTAATATCTCCACATTGCAAGGTGCAATTCTGAAATTTTTTGCTTTTTCCTGCTAATCCTAGCATGATAAAGAAGATTCAAAGAGAGTGAGATGCCAGCTCCTTTCATTCAGTCAGTAGCTTCAAACATTTCTGGTATATGAAAAACATGTTTTTCAATGGCAAAAATCAATGAATATTGTAAATGCACAAACAGTAATATCTCCACATTGCACGGTGCAATTCAGAAATTTTTTGCTTTTTCCTGCTAATCCTAGCATGATAAAGAAGATTCAAAGAGAGTGAGATGCCAGCTCCTTTCATTCAGTCAGTAGCTTCAAACATTTCTGGACGTTTTTCAATGGCAAAAATCAATGAATATTGTAAATGCACAAACAGTAATATCTCCACATTGCAAGGTGCAATTCTGAAATTTTTTGCTTTTTCCTGTTAATCCTAGCATGATAAAGAAGATTCAAAGAGAGTGAGATGCCAGCTCCTTTCATTCAGTCAGTAGCTTCAAACATTTCTGGTATATGAAAAACATGTTTTTCAATGGCAAAAATCAATGAATATTGTAAATGCACAAACAGTAATATCTCCACATTGCAAGGTGCAATTCTGAAATTTTTTGCTTTTTCCTGTTAATCCTAGCATGATAAAGAAGATTCAAAGAGAGTGAGATGCCAGCTCCTTTCATTCAGTCAGTAGCTTCAAACATTTCTGGTATATGAAAAACATGTTTTTCAATGGCAAAAATCAATGAATATTGTAAATGCACAAACAGTAATATCTCCACATTGCAAGGTGCAATTCTGAAATTTTTTGCTTTTTCCTGCTAATCCTAGCATGATAAAGAAGATTCAAAGAGAGTGAGATGCCAGCTCCTTTCATTCAGTCAGTAGCTTCAAACATTTCTGGACGTTTTTCAATGGCAAAAATCAATGAATATTGTAAATGCACAAACAGTAATATCTCCACATTGCAAGGTGCAATTCTGAAATTTATTGCTTTTTCCTGTTAATCCTAGCATGATAAAGAAGATTCAAAGAGAGTGAGATGCCAGCTCCTTTCATTCAGTCAGTAGCTTCAAACATTTCTGGTATATGAAAAACATGTTTTTCAATGGCAAAAATCAATGAATATTGTAAATGCACAAACAGTAATATCTCCACATTGCAAGGTGCAATTCTGAAATTTTTTGCTTTTTCCTGCTAATCCTAGCATGATAAAGAAGATTCAAAGAGAGTGAGATGCCAGCTCCTTTCATTCAGTCAGTAGCTTCAAACATTTCTGGTATATGAAAAACATGTTTTTCAATGGCAAAAATCAATGAATATTGTAAATGCACAAACAGTAATATCTCCACATTGCAAGGTGCAATTCTGAAATTTTTTGCTTTTTCCTGCTAATCCTAGCATGATAAAGAAGATTCAAAGAGAGTGAGATGCCAGCTCCTTTCATTCAGTCAGTAGCTTCAAACATTTCTGGTATATGAAAAACATGTTTTTCAATGGCAAAAATCAATGAATATTGTAAATGCACAAACAGTAATATCTCCACATTGCAAGGTGCAATTCTGAAATTTTTAGCTTTTTCCTGTTAATCCTAGCATGATAAAGATTCAAAGAGAGTGAGATGCCAGCTCCTTTCATTCAGTCAGTAGCTTCAAACATTTCTGGACGTTTTTCAATGGCAAAAATCAATGAATATTGTAAATGCACAAACAGTAATATCTCCACATTGCAAGGTGCAATTCTGAAATTTTTTGCTTTTTCCTGTTAATCCTAGCATGATAAAGAAGATTCAAAGAGAGTGAGATGCCAGCTCCTTTCATTCAGTCAGTAGCTTCAAACATTTCTGGTATATGAAAAACGTTTTTCAATGGCAAAAATCAATGAATATTGTAAATGCACAAACAGTAATATCTCCACATTGCAAGGTGCAATTCTGAAATTTTTTGCTTTTTCCTGCTAATCCTAGCATGATAAAGAAGATTCAAAGAGAGTGAGATGCCAGCTCCTTTCATTCAGTCAGTAGCTTCAAACATTTCTGGACGTTTTTCAATGGCAAAAATCAATGAATATTGTAAATGCACAAACAGTAATATCTCCACATTGCAAGGTGCAATTCTGAAATTTTTTGCTTTTTCCTGCTAATCCTAGCATGATAAAGAAGATTCAAAGAGAGTGAGATGCCAGCTCCTTTCATTCAGTCAGTAGCTTCAAACATTTCTGGTATATGAAAAACATGTTTTTCAATGGCAAAAAATCAATGAATATTGTAAATGCACAAACAGTAATATCTCCACATTGCACGGTGCAATTCTGAAATGTTTAGCTTTTTCCTGTTAATCCTAGCATGATAAAGTAGATTCAAAGAGAGTGAGATGCCAGCTCCTTTCATTCAGTCAGTAGCTTCAAACATTTCTGGTATATGAAAAACATGTTTTTCAATGGCAAAAATCAATGAATATTGTAAATGCACAAACAGTAATATCTCCACATTGCAAGGTGCAATTCTGAAATTTTTTGCTTTTTCCTGTTAATCCTAGCATGATAAAGAAGATTCAAAGAGAGTGAGATGCCAGCTCCTTTCATTCAGTCAGTAGCTTCAAACATTTCTGGTATATGAAAAACATGTTTTTCAATGGAAAAAATCAATGAATATTGTAAATGCACAAACTGTAATATCTCCACATTGCAAGGTGCAATTCTGAAATTTTTTGCTTTTTCCTGCTACTCCTAGCATGATAAAGAAGATTCAAAGAGATTGAGATGCCAGCTCCTTTCATTCAGTCAGTAGCTTCAAACATTTCTGGACGTTTTTCAATGGCAAAAATCAATGAATATTGTAAATGCACAAACAGTAATATCTCCACATTGCAAGGTGCAATTCTGAAATTTTTTGCTTTTTCCTGCTAATCCTAGCATGATAAAGAAGATTCAAAGAGAGTGAGATGCCAGCTCCTTTCATTCAGTCAGTAGCTTCAAACATTTCTGGACGTTTTTCAATGGCAAAAATCAATGAATATTGTAAATGCACAAACAGTAATATCTCCACATTTCAAGGTGCAATTCTGAAATTTTTTGCTTTTTCCTGCTAATCCTAGCATGATAAAGAAGATTCAAAGAGAGTGAGATGCCAGCTCCTTTCATTCAGTCAGTAGCTTCAATCATTTCTGGTATATGAATAACATGATGTTTTTCAATGGCAAAAATCAATGAATATTGTAAATGCACAAACAGTAATTTCTCCGCATTGCAAGGTGCAATTCTGAAATTTTTTGCTTTTTCCTGCTCCTCTTAGCATGATAAATAAGATTCAAAGAGAGTGAGATGCCAGCTCCTTTCATTCAGTCAGTAGCTTCAAACATTTCTGGTATAAACATTTCTGGACGTTTTTCAATGGCAAAAATCAATGAATATTGTAAATGCACAAACAGTAATATCTCCACATTGCAAGGTGCAATTCTGAATTTTTTTGCTTTTTCCTGCTAACCCTAGCATGATAAAGAAGATTCAAAGAGAGTGAGATGCCAGCTCCTTTCATTCAGTCAGTAGCTTCAAACATTTCTGGACGTTTTTCAATGGCAAAAATCAATGAATATTGTAAATGCACAAACAGTAATATCTCCACATTGCAAGGTGCAATTCTGAAATTTTTTGCTTTTTCCTGCTAAACCTATCATGATAAAGAAGATTCAAAGAGAGTGAGATGCCAGCTCCTTTCATTCAGTCAGTAGCTTCAAACATTTCTGGACGTGTTTCAATGGCAAAAATCAATAAATATTGTAAATGCACAAACAGTAATTTCTCCGCATTGCAAGATGCAATTCTGAAATTTTTTGCTTTTTCCTGCTCCTCTTAGCATGATAAAGAAGATTCAAAGAGAGTGAGATGCCAGCTCCTTTCATTCAGTCAGTAGCTTCAATCATTTCTGGACGTTTTTCAATGGCAAAAATCAATGAATATTGTAAATGCACAAGCAGTAATTTCTCCGCATTGCAAGGTGCAATTCTGAAATTTTTTGCTTTTTCCTGCTCCTCTTAGCATGATAAAGAAGATTCAAAGAGAGTGAGATGCCAGCTCCTTTCATTCAGTCAGTGGCTTCAATCATTTCTGGATGTTTTTCAATGGCAAAAATCAATGAATATTGTAAATGCACAAACAGTAATTTCTCCGCATTGCAAGATGCAATTCTGAAATTTTTTGCTTTTTCCTGCTCCTCTTAGCATGAAAAAGAAGATTCAAAGAGAGTGAGATGCCAGCTCCTTTCATTCAGTCAGTAGCTTCAATCATTTCTGGTATATGAATAACATGATGTTTTTCAATGGCAAAAATCAATGAATATTGTAAATGCACAAACAGTAATTTCTCCGCATTGCAAGGTGCAATTCTGAATTTTTTTGCTTTTTCCTGCTCCTCTTAGCATGATAAAGAAGATTCAAAGAGAGTGAGATGCCAGCTCCTTTCATTCAGTCAGTAGCTTCAATCATTTCTGGACGTTTTTCAATGGCAAAAATCAATGAATATTGTAAATGCACAAACAGTAATTTCTCCGCATTGCAAGGTGCAATTCTGAAATTTTTTGCTTTTTCCTGCTCCTCTTAGCATGATAAAGAAGATTCAAAGAGAGTGAGATGCCAGCTCCTTTCATTCAGTCAGTAGCTTCAATCATTTCTGGACGTTTTTCAATGGCAAAAATCAATGAATATTGTAAATGCACAAACAGTAATTTCTCCGCATTGCAAGGTGCAATTCTGAAATTTTTTGCTTTTTCCTGCTCCTCTTAGCATGATAAAGAAGATTCAAAGAGAGTGAGATGCCAGCTCCTTTCATTCAGTCAGTAGCTTCAAACATTTCTGGTATATGAATAACATGATGTTTTTCAATGGCAAAAATCAATGAATATTGTAAATGCACAAACAGTAATTTCTCCGCATTGCAAGGTGCAATTCTGAAATTTTTTGCTTTTTCCTGCTCCTCTTAGCATGATAAAGAAGATTCAAAGAGAGTGAGATGCCAGCTCCTTTCATTCAGTCAGTAGCTTCAATCATTTCTGGACGTTTTTCAATGGCAAAAATCAATGAATATTGTAAATGCACAAACAGTAATTTCTCCGCATTGCAAGGTTTCAGAATTGCACCTTGCAATGTGGAGATCTTACTGTTTGTGCATTTACAGTATTCATTGATTTTTGCCATTGAAAAACGTCCAGAAATGTTTGAAGCTACTGACTGAATGAAGGGAGCTGGCATCTCACTCACTTTGAATGTTCTTTATCATGCTAGGATTAGCAGGAAAAAGCAAAAAATTTCAGAATTGCACCTTGCAATGTGGAGATATTACTGTTTGTGCATTTACAATATTCATTGATTTTTGCCATTGAAAAACATCATGTTATTCATATACCAGAAATGTTTGAAGCTACTGACTGAATGAAAGGATCTGGCATCTCACTATCTTTGAATCTTCTTTATCATGCTAGGATTAGCAGGAAAAAGCAAAAAATTTCAGAATTGCACCTTGCAATGTTTAGATATTACTGTTTGTGCATTTACAATATTCATTGATTTTTGCCATTGAAAAACGTCCAGAAATGTTTGAAGCTACTGACTGAATGAAAGGAGCTGGCATCTCACTCTATTTGAATCTTCTTTATCATGCTAGGATTAGCAGGAAAAAGCAAAAAATTTCAGAATTGCACCTTGCAATGTGGAGATATTACTGTTTGTGCATTTACAATATTCATTGATTTTTGCCATTGAAAAACGTCCAGAAATGTTTGAAGCTACTGACTGAATGAAAGGAGCTGGCATCTCACTCTCTTTGAATCTTCTTTATCATGCTAGGAGTAGCAGGAAAAAGCAAAAAATTTCAGAATTGCACCTTGCAATGTGGAGATATTACTGTTTGTGCATTTACAATATTCATTGATTTTTGCCATTGAAAAACGTCCAGAAATGTTTGAAGCTACTGACTGAATGAAAGGAGCTGGCATCTCACTCTCTTTGAATCTTCTTTATCATGCTAGGATTAGCAGGAAAAAGCAAAAAATTTCAGAACTGCACCTTGCAATGTGGAGATATTACTGTTTGTGCATTTACAATATTCATTGATTTTTGCCATTGAAAAACATCATGTTATTCATATACCAGAAATGTTTGAGGCTACTGACTGAATGAAAGGACCTGGCATCTCACTCTCTTTGAATCTTCTTTATCATGCTAGGATTAACAGGAAAAAGCAAAAAATTTCAGAATTGCACCTTGCAATGTGGAGATATTACTGTTTGTGCATTTACAATATTCATTGATTTTTGCCATTGAAAAACGTCCAGAAATGTTTGAAGCTACTGACTGAATGAAAGGATCTGGCATCTCACTCTATTTGAATATTCTTTATCATGCTAGGATTAGCAGGAAAAAGCAAAAAATTTCAGAATTGCACCTTGCAATGTGGAGATATTACTGTTTGTGCATTTACAATATTCATTGATTTTTGCCATTGAAAAACGTCCAGAAATGTTTATACCAGAAATGTTTGAAGCTACTGACTGAATGAAAGGAGCTGGCATCTCACTCTCTTTGAATCTTCTTTATCATGCTAAGAGGAGCAGGAAAAAGCAAAAAAATTCAGAATTGCACCTTGCAATGCGGAGAAATTACTGTTTGTGCATTTACAATATTCATTGATTTTTGCCATTGAAAAACGTCCAGAAATGATTGAAGCTACTGACTGAATGAAAGGAGCTGGCATCTCACTCTCTTTGAATCTTCTTTATCATGCTAAGAGTAGCAGGAAAAAGCAAAAAATTTCAGAATTGCACCTTGCAATGTGGAGAAATTACTGTTTGTGCATTTACAATATTCATTGATTTTTGCCATTGAAAAACATCATGTTATTCATACCCAGAAATGATTGAAGCTACTGACTGAATGAAAGGAGCTGGCATCTCACTCTCTTTGAATCTTCTTTATCATGCTAAGAGGAGCAGGAAAAAGCAAAACATTTCAGAATTGCACCTTGCAATGCGGAGAAATTACTGTTTGTGCATTTACAATATTCATTGATTTTTGCCATTGAAAAACGTCCAGAAATGATTGAAGCTACTGACTGAATGAAAGGAGCTGGCATCTCACTCTCTTTGAATCTTCTTTATCATGCTAAGAGGAGCAGGAAAAAGCAAAAAATTTCAGAATTGCACCTTGCAATGCGGAGAAATTACTGTTTGTGCATTTACAATATTCATTGATTTTTGCCATTGAAAAACGTCCAGAAATGATTGAAGCTACTGACTGAATGAAAGGAGCTGGCATCTCACTCTCTTTGAATCTTCTTTACCATGCTAAGAGGAGCAGGAAAAAGCAAAAAATTTCAGAATTGCACCTTGCAATGCGGAGAAATTACTGTTTGTGCATTTACAATATTCATTGATTTTTGCCATTGAAAAACATCATGTTATTCATATACCAGAAATGATTGAAGCTACTGACTGAATGAAAGGAGCTGGCATCTCACTCTCTTTGAATCTTCTTTATCATGCTAGGATTAGCAGGAAAAAGCAAAAAATTTCAGAATTGCACCTTGCAATGTGGAGATATTACTGTTTGTGCATTTACAATATTCATTGATTTTTGCCATTGAAAAACGTCCAGAAATGTTTATACCAGAAATGTTTGAAGCTACTGACTGAATGAAAGGAGCTGGCATCTCACTCTCTTTGAATCTTCTTTATCATGCTAAGAGGAGCAGGAAAAAGTAAAAAAATTCAGAATTGCACCTTGCAATGCGGAGAAATTACTGTTTGTGCATTTACAATATTCATTGATTTTTGCCATTGAAAAATGTCCAGAAATGATTGAAGCTACTGACTGAATGAAAGGAGCTGGCATCTCACTCTCTTTGAATCTTCTTTATCATCCTAAGAGGAGCAGGAAAAAGCAAAAAATTTCAGAATTGCACCTTGCAATGCGGAGAAATTACTGTTTGTGCATTTACAATATTCATTGATTTTTGCCATTGAAAAACGTCCAGAAATGATTGAAGCTACTGACTGAATGAAAGGAGCTGGCATCTCACTCTCTTTGAATCTTCTTTATCATGCTAAGAGGAGCAGGAAAAAGCAAAAAATTTCAGAATTGCACCTTGCAATGTGGAGAAATTACTGTTTGTGCATTTACAATATTCATTGATTTTTGCCATTGAAAAACATCATGTTATTCATACCCAGAAATGATTGAAGCTACTGACTGAATGAAAGGAGCTGGCATCTCACTCTCTTTGAATCTTCTTTATCATGCTAAGAGGAGCAGGAAAAAGCAAAACATTTCAGAATTGCACCTTGCAATGCGGAGAAATTACTGTTTGTGCATTTACAATATTCATTGATTTTTGCCATTGAAAAACGTCCAGAAATGATTGAAGCTACTGACTGAATGAAAGGAGCTGGCATCTCACTCTCTTTGAATCTTCTTTATCATGCTAAGAGGAGCAGGAAAAAGCAAAAAATTTCAGAATTGCACCTTGCAATGCGGAGAAATTACTGTTTGTGCATTTACAATATTCATTGATTTTTGCCATTGAAAAACGTCCAGAAATGATTGAAGCTACTGACTGAATGAAAGGAGCTGGCATCTCACTCTCTTTGAATCTTCTTTACCATGCTAAGAGGAGCAGGAAAAAGCAAAAAATTTCAGAATTGCACCTTGCAATGCGGAGAAATTACTGTTTGTGCATTTACAATATTCATTGATTTTTGCCATTGAAAAACATCATGTTATTCATATACCAGAAATGATTGAAGCTACTGACTGAATGAAAGGAGCTGGCATCTCACTCTCTTTGAATCTTCTTTATCATGCTAAGAGGAGCAGGAAAAAGCAAAAAATTTCAGAATTGCACCTTGCAATGCGGAGAAATTACTGTTTGTGCATTTACAATATTCATTGATTTTTGCCATTGAAAAACGTCCAGAAATGTTTGAAGCTACCTACTGAATGAAAGGAGCTGGCATCTCACTCTATTTGAATCTTCTTTATCATGCTAGGATTAGCAGGAAAAAGCAAAAAATTTCAGAATTGCACCTTGCAATGTGGAGATATTACTGTTTGTGCATTTACAATATTCATTGATTTTTGCCATTGAAAAACGTCCAGAAATGTTTGAAGCTACTGACTGAATGAAAGGAGCTGGCATCTCACTCTCTTTGAATCTTCTTTATCATGCTAGGAGTAGCAGGAAAAAGCAAAAAATTTCAGAATTGCACCTTGCAATGTGGAGATATTACTGTTTGTGCATTTACAATATTCATTGATTTTTGCCATTGAAAAACGTCCAGAAATGTTTGAAGCTACTGACTGAATGAAAGGAGCTGGCATCTCACTCTCTTTGAATCTTCTTTATCATGCTAGGATTAGCAGGAAAAAGCAAAAAATTTCAGAATTGCACCTTGCAATGTGGAGATATTACTGTTTGTGCATTTACAATATTCATTGATTTTTGCCATTGAAAAACATCATGTTATTCATATACCAGAAATGTTTGAGGCTACTGACTGAATGAAAGGACCTGGCATCTCACTCTCTTTGAATCTTCTTTATCATGCTAGGATTAACAGGAAAAAGCAAAAAATTTCAGAATTGCACCTTGCAATGTGGAGATATTACTGTTTGTGCATTTACAATATTCATTGATTTTTGCCATTGAAAAACGTCCAGAAATGTTTGAAGCTACTGACTGAATGAAAGGATCTGGCATCTCACTCTATTTGAATATTCTTTATCATGCTAGGATTAGCAGGAAAAAGCAAAAAATTTCAGAATTGCACCTTGCAATGTGGAGATATTACTGTTTGTGCATTTACAATATTCATTGATTTTTGCCATTGAAAAACGTCCAGAAATGTTTATACCAGAAATGTTTGAAGCTACTGACTGAATGAAAGGAGCTGGCATCTCACTCTCTTTGAATCTTCTTTATCATGCTAAGAGGAGCAGGAAAAAGCAAAAAAATTCAGAATTGCACCTTGCAATGCGGAGAAATTACTGTTTGTGCATTTACAATATTCATTGATTTTTGCCATTGAAAAATGTCCAGAAATGATTGAAGCTACTGACTGAATGAAAGGAGCTGGCATCTCACTCACTTTGAATCTTCTTTATCATGCTAAGAGGAGCAGGAAAAAGCAAAAAATTTCAGAATTGCACCTTGCAATGCGGAGAAATTACTGTTTGTGCATTTACAATATTCATTGATTTTTGCCATTGAAAAACGTCCAGAAATGATTGAAGCTACTGACTGAATGAAAGGAGCTGGCATCTCACTCTCTTTGAATCTTCTTTATCATGCTAAGAGGAGCAGGAAAAAGCAAAAAATTTCAGAATTGCACCTTGCAATGTGGAGAAATTACTGTTTGTGCATTTACAATATTCATTGATTTTTGCCATTGAAAAACATCATGTTATTCATACCCAGAAATGATTGAAGCTACTGACTGAATGAAAGGAGCTGGCATCTCACTCTCTTTGAATCTTCTTTATCATGCTAAGAGGAGCAGGAAAAAGCAAAACATTTCAGAATTGCACCTTGCAATGCGGAGAAATTACTGTTTGTGCATTTACAATATTCATTGATTTTTGCCATTGAAAAACGTCCAGAAATGATTGAAGCTACTGACTGAATGAAAGGAGCTGGCATCTCACTCTCTTTGAATCTTCTTTATCATGCTAAGAGGAGCAGGAAAAAGCAAAAAATTTCAGAATTGCACCTTGCAATGCGGAGAAATTACTGTTTGTGCATTTACAATATTCATTGATTTTTGCCATTGAAAAACGTCCAGAAATGATTGAAGCTACTGACTGAATGAAAGGAGCTGGCATCTCACTCTCTTTGAATCTTCTTTACCATGCTAAGAGGAGCAGGAAAAAGCAAAAAATTTCAGAATTGCACCTTGCAATGCGGAGAAATTACTGTTTGTGCATTTACAATATTCATTGATTTTTGCCATTGAAAAACATCATGTTATTCATATACCAGAAATGATTGAAGCTACTGACTGAATGAAAGGAGCTGGCATCTCACTCTCTTTGAATCTTCTTTATCATGCTAGGATTAGCAGGAAAAAGCAAAAAATTTCAGAATTGCACCTTGCAATGTGGAGATATTACTGTTTGTGCATTTACAATATTCATTGATTTTTGCCATTGAAAAACGTCCAGAAATGTTTATACCAGAAATGTTTGAAGCTACTGACTGAATGAAAGGAGCTGGCATCTCACTCTCTTTGAATCTTCTTTATCATGCTAAGAGGAGCAGGAAAAAGTAAAAAAATTCAGAATTGCACCTTGCAATGCGGAGAAATTACTGTTTGTGCATTTACAATATTCATTGATTTTTGCCATTGAAAAATGTCCAGAAATGATTGAAGCTACTGACTGAATGAAAGGAGCTGGCATCTCACTCTCTTTGAATCTTCTTTATCATCCTAAGAGGAGCAGGAAAAAGCAAAAAATTTCAGAATTGCACCTTGCAATGCGGAGAAATTACTGTTTGTGCATTTACAATATTCATTGATTTTTGCCATTGAAAAACGTCCAGAAATGATTGAAGCTACTGACTGAATGAAAGGAGCTGGCATCTCACTCTCTTTGAATCTTCTTTATCATGCTAAGAGGAGCAGGAAAAAGCAAAAAATTTCAGAATTGCACCTTGCAATGTGGAGAAATTACTGTTTGTGCATTTACAATATTCATTGATTTTTGCCATTGAAAAACATCATGTTATTCATACCCAGAAATGATTGAAGCTACTGACTGAATGAAAGGAGCTGGCATCTCACTCTCTTTGAATCTTCTTTATCATGCTAAGAGGAGCAGGAAAAAGCAAAACATTTCAGAATTGCACCTTGCAATGCGGAGAAATTACTGTTTGTGCATTTACAATATTCATTGATTTTTGCCATTGAAAAACGTCCAGAAATGATTGAAGCTACTGACTGAATGAAAGGAGCTGGCATCTCACTCTCTTTGAATCTTCTTTATCATGCTAAGAGGAGCAGGAAAAAGCAAAAAATTTCAGAATTGCACCTTGCAATGCGGAGAAATTACTGTTTGTGCATTTACAATATTCATTGATTTTTGCCATTGAAAAACGTCCAGAAATGATTGAAGCTACTGACTGAATGAAAGGAGCTGGCATCTCACTCTCTTTGAATCTTCTTTACCATGCTAAGAGGAGCAGGAAAAAGCAAAAAATTTCAGAATTGCACCTTGCAATGCGGAGAAATTACTGTTTGTGCATTTACAATATTCATTGATTTTTGCCATTGAAAAACATCATGTTATTCATATACCAGAAATGATTGAAGCTACTGACTGAATGAAAGGAGCTGGCATCTCACTCTCTTTGAATCTTCTTTATCATGCTAAGAGGAGCAGGAAAAAGCAAAAAATTTCAGAATTGCACCTTGCAATGCGGAGAAATTACTGTTTGTGCATTTACAATATTCATTGATTTTTGCCATTGAAAAACGTCCAGAAGTGATTGAAGCTACTGACTGAATGAAAGGAGCTGGCATCTCACTCTCTTTGAATCTTCTTTATCATGCTAAGAGGAGCAGGAAAAAGCAAAAAAATTCAGAATTGCACCTTGCAATGCGGAGAAATTACTGTTTGTGCATTTACAATATTCATTGATTTTTGCCATTGAAAAACGTCCAGAAATGATTGAAGCTACTGACTGAATGAAAGGAGCTGGCATCTCACTCTCTTTGAATCTTCTTTACCATGCTAAGAGGAGCAGGAAAAAGCAAAAAATTTCAGAATTGCACCTTGCAATGCGGAGAAATTACTGTTTGTGCAGTTACAATATTCATTGATTTTTGCCATTGAAAAACATCATGTTATTCATATACCAGAAATGATTGAAGCTACTGACTGAATCAAAGGAGCTGGCATCTCACTCTCTTTGAATCTTCTTTATCATGCTAAGAGGAGCAGGAAAAAGCAAAAAATTTCAGAATTGCACCTTGCAATGCGGAGAAATTACTGTTTGTGCATTTACAATATTCATTGATTTTTGCCATTGAAAAACGTCCAGAAATGATTGAAGCTACTGACTGAATGAAAGGAGCTGGCATCTCACTCTCTTTGAATCTTCTTTATCATGCTAAGAGGAGCAGGAAAAAGCAAAAAATTTCAGAATTGCACCTTGCAATGCGGAGAAATTACTGTTTGTGCATTTACAATATTCATTGATTTTTGCCATTGAAAAACGTCCAGAAATGATTGAAGCTACTGACTGAATGAAAGGAGCTGGCATGTAACTCTCTTTGAGTCTTCTTTATCATGCTAAGAGGAGCAGGAAAAAGCAAAAAATTTCAGAATTGCACCTTGCAATGCGGAGAAATTACTCTTTGTGCATTTACAATATTCATTGATTTTTGCCATTGAAAAACATCATGTTATTCATTTACCAGAAATGTTTGAAGCTACAGACTGAATGAAAGAAGCTGGCATCTCACTCTCTTTGAATCTTCTTTATCATGCTAAGAGGAGCAGGAAAAAGCAAAAAATTTCAGAATTCCACCTTACAATTCGGAGAAATTACTGTTTGTGCATATACAATATTCATTGATTTTTGCCATTGAAAAACGTCCAGAAATGTTTGAAGCTACTGACTGAATGAAAGGAGCTGGCATCTCACTCTATTTGAATATTCTTTATCATGCTAGGATTAGCAGGAAAAAGCAAAAAATTTCAGAATTGCACCTTGCAATGTGGAGATATTACTGTTTGTGCATTTACAATATTCATTGATTTTTGCCATTGAAAAACGTCCAGAAATGTTTATACCAGAAATGTTTGAAGCTACTGACTGAATGAAAGGAGCTGGCATCTCACTCTCTTTGAATCTTCTTTATCATGCTAAGAGGAGCAGGAAAAAGCAAAAAAATTCAGAATTGCACCTTGCAATGCGGAGAAATTACTATTTGTGCATTTACAATATTCATTGATTTTTGCCATTGAAAAATGTCCAGAAATGATTGAAGCTACTGACTGAATGAAAGGAGCTGGCATCTCACTCTCTTTGAATCTTCTTTATCATGCTAAGAGGAGCAGGAAAAAGCAAAAAATTTCAGAATTGCACCTTGCAATGCGGAGAAATTACTGTTTGTGCATTTACAATATTCATTGATTTTTGCCATTGAAAAACGTCCAGAAATGATTGAAGCTACTGACTGAATGAAAGGAGCTGGCATCTCACTCTCTTTGAATCTTCTTTATCATGCTAAGAGGAGCAGGAAAAAGCAAAAAATTTCAGAATTGCACCTTGCAATGTGGAGAAATTACTGTTTGTGCATTTACAATATTCATTGATTTTTGCCATTGAAAAACATCATGTTATTCATACCCAGAAATGATTGAAGCTACTGACTGAATGAAAGGAGCTGGCATCTCACTCTCTTTGAATCTTCTTTATCATGCTAAGAGGAGCAGGAAAAAGCAAAACATTTCAGAATTGCACCTTGCAATGCGGAGAAATTACTGTTTGTGCATTTACAATATTCATTGATTTTTGCCATTGAAAAACGTCCAGAAATGATTGAAGCTACTGACTGAATGAAAGGAGCTGGCATCTCACTCTCTTTGAATCTTCTTTATCATGCTAAAAGGAGCAGGAAAAAGCAAAAAATTTCAGAATTGCACCTTGCAATGCGGAGAAATTACTGTTTGTGCATTTACAATATTCATTGATTTTTGCCATTGAAAAACGTCCAGAAATGATTGAAGCTACTGACTGAATGAAAGGAGCTGGCATCTCACTCTCTTTGAATCTTCTTTACCATGCTAAGAGGAGCAGGAAAAAGCAAAAAATTTCAGAATTGCACCTTGCAATGCGGAGAAATTACTGTTTGTGCATTTACAATATTCATTGATTTTTGCCATTGAAAAACATCATGTTATTCATATACCAGAAATGATTGAAGCTACTGACTGAATGAAAGGAGCTGGCATCTCACTCTCTTTGAATCTTCTTTATCATGCTAAGAGGAGCAGGAAAAAGCAAAAAATTTCAGAATTGCACCTTGCAATGCGGAGAAATTACTGTTTGTGCATTTACAATATTCATTGATTATTGCCATTGAAAAACGTCCAGAAATGATTGAAGCTACTGACTGAATGAAAGGAGCTGGCATCTCAATCTCTTTGAATCTTCTTTATCATGCTAAGAGGAGCAGGAAAAAGCAAAAAATTTCAGAATTGCACCTTGCAATGCGGAGAAATTACTGTTTGTGCATTTACAATATTCATTGATTTTTGCCATTGAAAAACGTCCAGAAATGATTGAAGCTACTGACTGAATGAAAGGAGCTGGCATCTCACTCTCTTTGAATCTTCTTTACCATGCTAAGAGGAGCAGGAAAAAGCAAAAAATTTCAGAATTGCACCTTGCAATGCGGAGAAATTACTGTTTGTGCAGTTACAATATTCATTGATTTTTGCCATTGAAAAACATCATGTTATTCATATACCAGAAATGATTGAAGCTACTGACTGAATGAAAGGAGCTGGCATCTCACTCTCTTTGAATCTTCTTTATCATGCTAAGAGGAGCAGGAAAAAGCAAAAAATTTCAGAATTGCACCTTGCAATGCGGAGAAATTACTGTTTGTGCATTTACAATATTCATTGATTTTTGCCATTGAAAAACGTCCAGAAATGATTGAAGCTACTGACTGAATGAAAGGAGCTGGCATCTCACTCTCTTTGAATCTTCTTTATCATGCTAAGAGGAGCAGGAAAAAGCAAAAAATTTCAGAATTGCACCTTGCAATGCGGAGAAATTACTGTTTGTGCATTTACAATATTCATTGATTTTTGCCATTGAAAAACGTCCAGAAATGATTGAAGCTACTGACTGAATGAAAGGAGCTGGCATGTAACTCTCTTTGAGTCTTCTTTATCATGCTAAGAGGAGCAGGGAAAAGCAAAAAATTTCAGAATTCCACCTTACAATGCGGAGAAATTACTGTTTGTGCATATACAATATTCATTGATTTTTGCCATTGAAAAACGTCCAGAAAAGATTGAAGCTACTGACTGAATGAAAGGAGCTGGCATCTCACTCTCTTTGAATCTTCTTTATCATGCTAAGAGGAGCAGGAAAAAGCAAAAAATTTCAGAATTGCACCTTGCAATGCGGAGAAATTACTGTTTGTGCATTTACAATATTCATTGATTTTTGCCATTGAAAAACATCATGTTATTCATATACCAGAAATGTTTGAAGCTACTGACTGAATGAAAGGAGCTGGCATCTCACTCTCTTTGAATCTTCTTTATCATGCTAAGAGGAGCAGGAAAAAGCAAAAAATTTCAGAATTGCACCTTGCAATGCGGAGAAATTACTGTTTGTGCATTTACAATATTCATTGATTTTTGCCATTGAAAAACGTCCAGAAATGATTGAAGCTACTGACTGAATGAAAGGAGCTGGCATCTCACTCTCTTTGAATCTTCTTTATCATGCTAGGATTAGCAGGAAAAAGCAAAAAATTTCAGAATTGCACCTTGCAATGTGGAGATATTACTGTTTGTGCATTTACAATATTCATTGATTTTTGCCATTGAAAAACGTCCAGAAATGTTTGAAGCTACTGACTGAATGAAAGGAGCTGGCATCTCACTCTCTTTGAATCTTCTTTATCATGCTAGGATTAGCAGGAAAAAGCAAAAAATTTCAGAATTGCACCTTGCAATGTGGAGATATTACTGTTTGTGCATTTACAATATTCATTGATTTTTGCCATTGAAAAACGTACAGAAATGTTTGAAGCTACTGACTGAATGAAAGGAGCTGGCATCTCACTCTCTTTGAATCTTCTTTATCATGCTAAGAGGAGCAGGAAAAAGCAAAAAATTTCAGAATTGCACCTTGCAATGTGGAGAAATTACTGTTTGTGCATTTACAATATTCATTGATTTTTGCCATTGAAAAACATCATGTTATTCATACCCAGAAATGATTGAAGCTACTGACTGAATGAAAGGAGCTGGCATCTCACTCTCTTTGAATCTTCTTTATCATGCTAAGAGGAGCAGGAAAAAGCAAAACATTTCAGAATTGCACCTTGCAATGCGGAGAAATTACTGTTTGTGCATTTACAATATTCATTGATTTTTGCCATTGAAAAACGTCCAGAAATGATTGAAGCTACTGACTGAATGAAAGGAGCTGGCATCTCACTCTCTTTGAATCTTCTTTATCATGCTAAAAGGAGCAGGAAAAAGCAAAAAATTTCAGAATTGCACCTTGCAATGCGGAGAAATTACTGTTTGTGCATTTACAATATTCATTGATTTTTGCCATTGAAAAACGTCCAGAAATGATTGAAGCTACTGACTGAATGAAAGGAGCTGGCATCTCACTCTCTTTGAATCTTCTTTACCATGCTAAGAGGAGCAGGAAAAAGCAAAAAATTTCAGAATTGCACCTTGCAATGCGGAGAAATTACTGTTTGTGCATTTACAATATTCATTGATTTTTGCCATTGAAAAACATCATGTTATTCATATACCAGAAATGATTGAAGCTACTGACTGAATGAAAGGAGCTGGCATCTCACTCTCTTTGAATCTTCTTTATCATGCTAAGAGGAGCAGGAAAAAGCAAAAAATTTCAGAATTGCACCTTGCAATGCGGAGAAATTACTGTTTGTGCATTTACAATATTCATTGATTATTGCCATTGAAAAACGTCCAGAAATGATTGAAGCTACTGACTGAATGAAAGGAGCTGGCATCTCAATCTCTTTGAATCTTCTTTATCATGCTAAGAGGAGCAGGAAAAAGCAAAAAATTTCAGAATTGCACCTTGCAATGCGGAGAAATTACTGTTTGTGCATTTACAATATTCATTGATTTTTGCCATTGAAAAACGTCCAGAAATGATTGAAGCTACTGACTGAATGAAAGGAGCTGGCATCTCACTCTCTTTGAATCTTCTTTACCATGCTAAGAGGAGCAGGAAAAAGCAAAAAATTTCAGAATTGCACCTTGCAATGCGGAGAAATTACTGTTTGTGCAGTTACAATATTCATTGATTTTTGCCATTGAAAAACATCATGTTATTCATATACCAGAAATGATTGAAGCTACTGACTGAATGAAAGGAGCTGGCATCTCACTCTCTTTGAATCTTCTTTATCATGCTAAGAGGAGCAGGAAAAAGCAAAAAATTTCAGAATTGCACCTTGCAATGCGGAGAAATTACTGTTTGTGCATTTACAATATTCATTGATTTTTGCCATTGAAAAACGTCCAGAAATGATTGAAGCTACTGACTGAATGAAAGGAGCTGGCATCTCACTCTCTTTGAATCTTCTTTATCATGCTAAGAGGAGCAGGAAAAAGCAAAAAATTTCAGAATTGCACCTTGCAATGCGGAGAAATTACTGTTTGTGCATTTACAATATTCATTGATTTTTGCCATTGAAAAACGTCCAGAAATGATTGAAGCTACTGACTGAATGAAAGGAGCTGGCATGTAACTCTCTTTGAGTCTTCTTTATCATGCTAAGAGGAGCAGGAAAAAGCAAAAAATTTCAGAATTGCACCTTGCAATGCGGAGAAATTACTCTTTGTGCATTTACAATATTCATTGATTTTTGCCATTGAAAAACATCATGTTATTCATTTACCAGAAATGTTTGAAGCTACTGACTGAATGAAAGAAGCTGGCATCTCACTATCTTTGAATCTTCTTTATCATGCTAAGAGGAGCAGGAAAAAGCAAAAAATTTCAGAATTCCACCTTACAATGCGGAGAAATTACTGTTTGTGCATATACAATATTCATTGATTTTTGCCATTGAAAAACGTCCAGAAAAGATTGAAGCTACTGACTGAATGAAAGGAGCTGGCATCTCACTCTCTTTGAATCTTCTTTATCATGCTAAGAGGAGCAGGAAAAAGCAAAAAATTTCAGAATTGCACCTTGCAATGCGGAGAAATTACTGTTTGTGCATTTACAATATTCATTGATTTTTGCCATTGAAAAACATCATGTTATTCATATACCAGAAATGTTTGAAGCTACTGACTGAATGAAAGGAGCTGGCATCTCACTCTCTTTGAATCTTCTTTATCATGCTAAGAGGAGCAGGAAAAAGCAAAAAATTTCAGAATTGCACCTTGCAATGCGGAGAAATTACTGTTTGTGCATTTACAATATTCATTGATTTTTGCCATTGAAAAACGTCCAGAAATGATTGAAGCTACTGACTGAATGAAAGGAGCTGGCATCTCACTCTCTTTGAATCTTCTTTATCATGCTAAGAGGAGCAGGAAAAAGCAAAAAAATTCAGAATTGCACCTTGCAATGCGGAGAAATTACTGTTTGTGCATTTACAATATTCATTGATTTTTGCCATTGAAAAACATCATGTTATTCATATACCAGAAATGATTGAAGCTACTGACTGAATGAAAGGAGCGGGCATCTCACTCTCTTTGAATCTTCTTTATCATGCTAAGAGGAGCAGGAAAAAGCAAAAAATTTCAGAATTGCACGTTGCAATGCGGAGAAATTACTGTTTGTGCATTTACAATATTCATTGATTTTTGCCATTGAAAAACGTCCAGAAATGATTGAAGCTACTGACTGAATGAAAGGAGCTGGCATCTCACTCTCTTTGAATCTTCTTTATCATGCTAGGATTAGCAGGAAAAAGCAAAAAATTTCAGAATTGCACCTTGCAATGTGGAGATATTACTGTTTGTGCATTTACAATATTCATTGATTTTTGCCATTGAAAAACGTCCAGAAATGTTTGAAGCTACTGACTGAATGAAAGGAGCTGGCATCTCACTCTCTTTGAATCTTCTTTATCATGCTAGGATTAGCAGGAAAAAGCAAAAAATTTCAGAATTGCACCTTGCAATGTGGAGATATTACTGTTTGTGCATTTACAATATTCATTGATTTTTGCCATTGAAAAACGTACAGAAATGTTTGAAGCTACTGACTGAATGAAAGGAGCTGGCATCTCACTCTCTTTGAATCTTCTTTATCATGCTAGGAGTAGCAGGAAAAAGCAAAAAATTTCAGAATTGCACCTTGCAATGTGGAGATATTACTGTTTGTGCATTTACAATATTCATTGATTTTTGCCATTGAAAAACGTCCAGAAATGTTTGAAGCTACTGACTGAATGAAAGGAGCTGGCATCTCACTCTCTTTGAATCTTCTTTATCATGCTAGGATTAGCAGGAAAAAGCAAAAAATTTCAGAATTGCACCTTGCAATGTGGAGATATTACTGTTTGTGCATTTACAATATTCATTGATTTTTGCCATTAAAAAACATCATGTTATTCATATACCAGAAATGTTTGAGGCTACTGACTGAATGAAAGGACCTGGCATCTCACTCTCTTTGAATCTTCTTTATCATGCTAGGATTAGCAGGAAAAAGCAAAAAATTTCAGAATTGCACCTTGCAATGTGGAGATATTACTGTTTGTGCATTTACAATATTCATTGATTTTTGCCATTGAAAAACGTCCAGAAATGTTTGAAGCTACTGACTGAATGAAAGGAGCTGGCATCTCACTCTATTTGAATATTCTTTATCATGCTAGGATTAGCAGGAAAAAGCAAAAAATTTCAGAATTGCACCTTGCAATGTGGAGATATTACTGTTTGTGCATTTACAATATTCATTGATTTTTGCCATTGAAAAACGTCCAGAAATGTTTATACCAGAAATGTTTGAAGTTACTGACTGAATGAAAGGAGCTGGCATCTCACTCTCTTTGAATCTTCTTTATCATGCTAAGAGGAGCAGGAAAAAGCAAAAAAATTCAGAATTGCACCTTGCAATGCGGAGAAATTACTGTTTGTGCATTTTCAATATTCATTGATTTTTGCCATTGAAAAACGTCCAGAAATGATTGAAGCTACTGACTGAATGAAAGGAGCTGGCATCTCACTCTCTTTGAATCTTCTTTATCATGCTAAGAGGAGCAGGAAAAAGCAAAAAATTTCAGAATTGCACCTTGCAATGCGGAGAAATTACTGTTTGTGCATTTACAATATTCATTGATTTTTGCCATTGAAAAACGTCCAGAAATGATTGAAGCTACTGACTGAATGAAAGGAGCTGGCATCTCACTCTCTTTGAATCTTCTTTATCATGCTGAGGAGCAGGAAAAAGCAAAAAATTTCAGAATTGCACCTTGCAATGTGGAGAAATTACTGTTTGTGCATTTACAATATTCATTGATTTTTGCCATTGAAAAACATCATGTTATTCATACCCAGAAATGATTGAAGCTACTGACTGAATGAAAGGAGCTGGCATCTCACTCTCTTTGAATCTTCTTTATCATGCTAAGAGGAGCAGGAAAAAGCAAAAAATTTCAGAATTGCACCTTGCAATGCGGAGAAATTACTGTTTGTGCATTTACAATATTCATTGATTTTTGCCATTGAAAAACGTCCAGAAATGATTGAAGCTACTGACTGAATGAAAGGAGCTGGCATCTCACTCTCTTTGAATCTTCTTTACCATGCTAAGAGGAGCAGGAAAAAGCAAAAAATTTCAGAATTGCACCTTGCAATGCGGAGAAATTACTGTTTGTGCATTTACAATATTCATTGATTTTTGCCATTGAAAAACATCATGTTATTCATATACCAGAAATGATTGAAGCTACTGACTGAATGAAAGGAGCTGGCATCTCACTCTCTTTGAATCTTCTTTATCATGCTAAGAGGAGCAGGAAAAAGCAAAAAATTTCAGAATTGCACCTTGCAATGCGGAGAAATTACTGTTTGTGCATTTACAATATTCATTGATTTTTGCCATTGAAAAACGTCCAGAAAAGATTGAAGCTACTGACTGAATGAAAGGAGCTGGCATCTCACTCTCTTTGAATCTTCTTTATCATGCTAAGAGGAGCAGGAAAAAGCAAAAAATTTCAGAATTGCACCTTGCAATGCGGAGAAATTACTGTTTGTGCATTTACAATATTCATTGATTTTTGCCATTGAAAAACATCATGTTATTCATATACCAGAAATGTTTGAAGCTACTGACTGAATGAAAGGAGCTGGCATCTCACTCTATTTGAATCTTCTTTATCATGCTAAGAGGAGCAGGAAAAAGCAAAAAATTTCAGAATTGCACCTTGCAATGCGGAGAAATTACTGTTTGTGCATTTACAATATTCATTGATTTTTGCCATTGAAAAACGTCCAGAAATGATTGAAGCTACTGACTGAATGAAAGGAGCTGGCATCTCACTCTCTTTGAATCTTCTTTATCATGCTAAGAGGAGCAGGAAAAAGCAAAAAAATTCAGAATTGCACCTTGCAATGCGGAGAAATTACTGTTTGTGCATTTACAATATTCATTGATTTTTGCCATTGAAAAACATCATGTTATTCATATACCAGAAATGATTGAAGCTACTGACTGAATGAAAGGAGCGGGCATCTCATTCTCTTTGAATCTTCTTTTTCATGCTAAGAGGAGCAGGAAAAGGCAAAAAATTTCAGAATTGCACCTTGCAATGCGGAGAAATTACTGTTTGTGCATTTACAATATTCATTGATTTTTGCCATTGAAAAACGTCCAGAAATGATTGAAGCTACTGACTGAATGAAAGGAGCTGGCATCTCACTCTCTTTGAATCTTCTTTATCATGCTAAGAGGAGCAGGAAAAAGCAAAAAATTTCAGAATTGCACCTTGCAATGCGGAGAAATTACTGCTTGTGCATTTACAATATTCATTGATTTTTGCCATTGAAAAACGTCCAGAAATGATTGAAGCTACTGACTGAATGAAAGGAGCTGGCATCTCACTCTCTTTGAATCTTTATCATGCTAAGAGGAGCAGGAAAAAGCAAAAAATTTCAGAATTGCACCTTGCAATGCGGAGAAATTACTGTTTGTGCATTTACAATATTCATAGATTTTTGCCATTGAAAAACGTCCAGAAATGTTTGAAGCTACTGACTGAATGAAAGGAGCTGGCATCTCACTCTCTTTGAATCTTCTTTATCATGCTAGGATTAGCAGGAAAAAGCAAAAAATTTCAGAATTGCACCTTGCAATGTGGAGATATTACTGTTTGTGCATTTACAATATTCATTGATTTTTGCCATTGAAAAACGTCCAGAAATGTTTGAAGCTACTGACTGAATGAAAGGAGCTGGCATCTCACTCTCTTTGAATCTTCTTTATCATGCTAGGAGTAGCAGGAAAAAGCAAAAAATTTCAGAATTGCACCTTGCAATGTGGATATATTACTGTTTGTGCATTTACAATATTCATTGATTTTTGCCATTGAAAAACGTCCAGAAATGTTTGAAGCTACTGACTGAATGAAAGGAGCTGGCATCTCACTCTCTTTGAATCTTCTTTATCATGCTAGGATTAGCAGGAAAAAGCAAAAAATTTCAGAATTGCACCTTGCAATATGGAGATATTACTGTTTGTGCATTTACAATATTCATTGATTTTTGCCATTGAAAAACATCATGTTATTCATATACCAGAAATGTTTGAAGCTACTGACTGAATGAAAGGAGCTGGCATTTCATTCTCTTTGAATCTTCTTTATCATGCTAGGATTAGCAGGAAAAAGCAAAAAATTTCAGAATTGAACCTTGCAATGTGGAGATATTACTGTTTGTGCATTTACAATATTCATTGATTTTTGCCATTGAAAAACGTCCAGAAATGTTTGAAGCTACTGACTGAATGAAAGGAGCTGGCATCTCACTCTATTTGAATCTTCTTTATCATGCTAGGATTAGCAGGAAAAAGCAAAAAATTTCAGAATTGCACCTTGCAATGTGGAGATATTACTGTTTGTGCATTTACAATATTCATTGATTTTTGCCATTGAAAAACGTCCAGAAATGTTTGAAGCTACTGACTGAATGAAAGGAGCTGGCATCTCACTCTCTTTGAATCTTCTTTATCATGCTAGGATTAGCAGGAAAAAGCAAAAAATTTCAGAATTGCACCTTGCAATATGGAGATATTACTGTTTGTGCATTTACAATATTCATTGATTTTTGCCATTGAAAAACATCATGTTATTCATATACCAGAAATGTTTGAAGCTACTGACTGAATGAAAGGAGCTGGCATCTCATTCTCTTTGAATCTTCTTTATCATGCTAGGATTAGCAGGAAAAAGCAAACAATTTCAGAATTGAACCTTGCAATGTGGAGATATTACTGTTTGTGCATTTACAATATTCATTGATTTTTGCCATTGAAAAACGTCCAGAAATGTTTGAAGCTACTGACTGAATGAAAGGAGCTGGCATCTCACTCTATTTGAATCTTCTTTATCATGCTAGGATTAGCAGGAAAAAGCAAAAAATTTCAGAATTGCACCTTGCAATGTGGAGATATTACTGTTTGTGCATTTACAATATTCATTGATTTTTGCCATTGAAAAACGTCCAGAAATGTTTATACCAGAAATGTTTGAAGCTACTGACTGAATGAAAGGAGCTGGCATCTCACTCTCTTTGAATCTTCTTTATCATGCTAAGAGGAGCAGGAAAAAGCAAAGAATTTCAGAATTGCACCTTGCAATGCGGAGAAATTACTGTTTGTGCATTTACAATATTCATTGATTTTTGCCATTGAAAAACGTCCAGAAATGACTGAAGCTACTGACTGAATGAAAGGAGCTGGCATCTCACTCTCTTTGAATCTTCTTTATCATGCTAAGAGGAGCAGGAAAAAGCAAAAAATTTCAGAATTGCACCTTGCAATGCGGAGAAATTACTGTTTGTGCATTTACAATATTCATTGATTTTTGCCATTGAAAAACGTCCAGAAATGATTGAAGCTACTGACTGAATGAAAAGAGCTGGCATCTCACTCTCTTTGAATCTTCTTTATCATGCTAAGAGGAGCAGGAAAAAGCAAAAAATTTCAGAATTGCACCTTGCAATGCGGAGAAATTACTGTTTGTGCATTTACAATATTCATTGATTTTTGCCATTGAAAAACATCATGTTATTCATATACCAGAAATGATTGAAGCTACTGACTGAATGAAAGGAGCTGGCATCTCACTCTCTTTGAATCTTCTTTATCATGCTAAGAGGAGCAGGAAAAAGCAAAAAAATTCAGAATTGCACCTTGCAATGCGGAGAAATTACTGTTTGTGCATTTACAATATTCATTGATTTTTGCCATTGAAAAACGTCCAGAAATGATTGAAGCTACTGACTGAATGAAAGGAGCTGGCATCTCACTCTCTTTGAATCTTCTTTATCATGCTAAGAGGAGCAGGAAAAAGCAAAAAATTTCAGAATTGCACCTTGCAATGTGGAGATATTACTGTTTGTGCATTTACAATATTCATTGATTTTTGCCATTGAAAAACGTCCAGAAATGTTTATACCAGAAATGTTTGAAGCTACTGACTGAATGAAAGGAGCTGGCATCTCACTCTCTTTGAATCTTCTTTATCATGCTAAGAGGAGCAGGAAAAAGCAAAAAATTTCAGAATTGCACCTTGCAATGCGGAGAAATTACTGTTTGTGCATTTACAATATTCATTGATTTTTGCCATTGAAAAACGTCCAGAAATGACTGAAGCTACTGACTGAATGAAAGGAGCTGGCATCTCACTCTCTTTGAATCTTCTTTATCATGCTAAGAGGAGCAGGAAAAAGCAAAAAATTTCAGAATTGCACCTTGCAATGCGGAGAAATTACTGTTTGTGCATTTACAATATTCATTGATTTTTGCCATTGAAAAACGTCCAGAAATGATTGAAGCTACTGACTGAATGAAAAGAGCTGGCATCTCACTCTCTTTGAATCTTCTTTATCATGCTAAGAGGAGCAGGAAAAAGCAAAAAATTTCAGAATTGCACCTTGCAATGCGGAGAAATTACTGTTTGTGCATTTACAATATTCATTGATTTTTGCCATTGAAAAACCATGTTATTCATATACCAGAAATGATTGAAGCTACTGACTGAATGAAAGGAGCTGGCATCTCACTCTCTTTGAATCTTCTTTATCATGCTAAGAGGAGCAGGAAAAAGCAAAAAATTTCAGAATTGCACCTTGCAATGCGGAGAAATTACTGTTTGTGCATTTACAATATTCATTGATTTTTGCCATTGAAAAACGTCCAGAAATGATTGAAGCTACTGACTGAATGAAAGGAGCTGGCATCTCACTCTCTTTGAATCTTCTTTATCATGCTAAGAGGAGCAGGAAAAAGCAAAAAATTTCAGAATTGCACCTTGCAATGTGGAGATATTACTGTTTGTGCATTTACAATATTCATTGATTTTTGCCATTGAAAAACGTCCAGAAATGTTTATACCAGAAATGTTTGAAGCTACTGACTGAATGAAAGGAGCTGGCATCTCACTCTCTTTGAATCTTCTTTATCATGCTAAGAGGAGCAGGAAAAAGCAAAAAATTTCAGAATTGCACCTTGCAATGCGGAGAAATTACTGTTTGTGCATTTACAATATTCATTGATTTTTGCCATTGAAAAACGTCCAGAAATGACTGAAGCTACTGACTGAATGAAAGGAGCTGGCATCTCACTCTCTGAATCTTCTTTATCATGCTAAGAGGAGCAGGAAAAAGCAAAAAATTTCAGAATTGCACCTTGCAATGCGGAGAAATTACTGTTTGTGCATTTACAATATTCATTGATTTTTGCCATTGAAAAACATCCAGAAATGATTGAAGCTACTGACTGAATGAAAGGAGCTGGCATCTCACTCTCTTTGAATCTTCTTTATCATGCTAAGAGGAGCAGGAAAAAGCAAAAAATTTCAGAATTGCACCTTGCAATGCGGAGAAATTACTGTTTGTGCATTTACAATATTCATTGATTTTTGCCATTGAAAAACATCATGTTATTCATATACCAGAAATGATTGAAGCTACTGACTGAATGAAAGGAGCTGGCATCTCATTCTCTTTGAATCTTCTTTATCATGCTAAGAGGAGCAGGAAAAAGCAAAAAATTTCAGAATTGCACCTTGCAATGCGGAGAAATTACTGTTTGTGCATTTACAATATTCATTGATTTTTGCCATTGAAAAACGTCCAGAAATGATTGAAGCTACTGACTGAATGAAAGGAGCTGGCATCTCACTCTCTTTGAATCTTCTTTATCATGCTAAGAGGAGCAGGAAAAAGCAAAAAATTTCAGAATTGCAATTTGCAATGCGGAGAAATTACTGTTTGTGCATTTACAATATTCATTGATTTTTGCCATTGAAAAACGTCCAGAAATGATTGAAGCTACTGACTGAATGAAAGGAGCTGGCATCTCACTCTCTTTGAATCTTCTTTATCATGCTAAGAGGAGCAGGAAAAAGCAAAAAATTTCAGAATTGCACCTTGCAATGCGGAGAAATTACTGTTTGTGCATTTACAATATTCATTGATTTTTGCCATTGAAAAACGTCCAGAAATGATTGAAGCTACTGACTGAATGAAAGGAGCTGGCATCTCACTCTCTTTGAATCTTCTTTATCATGCTAAGAGGAGCAGGAAAAAGCAAAAAATTTCAGAATTGCACCTTGCAATGCGGAGAAATTACTGTTTGTGCATTTACAATATTCATTGATTTTTGCCATTGAAAAACGTCCAGAAATGACTGAAGCTACTGACTGAATGAAAGGAGCTGGCATCTCACTCTCTTTGAATCTTCTTTATCATGCTAAGAGGAGCAGGAAAAAGCAAAAAATTTCAGAATTGCATCTTGCAATGCGGAGAAATTACTGTTTGTGCATTTACAATATTCATTGATTTTTGCCATTGAAAAACGTCCAGAAATGATTGAAGCTACTGACTGAATGAAAGGAGCTGGCATCTCACTCTCTTTGAATCTTCTTTATCATGCTAAGAGGAGCAGGAAAAAGCAAAAAATTTCAGAATTGCACCTTGCAATGCGGAGAAATTACTGTTTGTGCATTTACAATATTCATTGATTTTTGCCATTGAAAAACATCATGTTATTCATATACCAGAAATGATTGAAGCTACTGACTGAATGAAAGGAGCTGGCATCTCACTCTCTTTGAATCTTCTTTATCATGCTAAGAGGAGCAGGAAAAAGCAAAAAATTTCAGAATTGCACCTTGCAATGCGGAGAAATTACTGTTTGTGCATTTACAATATTCATTGATTTTTGCCATTGAAAAACGTCCAGAAATGATTGAAGCTACTGACTGAATGAAAGGAGCTGGCATCTCACTCTCTTTGAATCTTCTTTATCATGCTAAGAGGAGCAGGAAAAAGCAAAAAATTTCAGAATTGCACCTTGCAATGCGGAGAAATTACTGTTTGTGCATTTACAATATTCATTGATTTTTGCCATTGAAAAACGTCCAGAAATGATTGAAGCTACTGACTGAATGAAAGGAGCTGGCATCTCACTCTCTTTGAATCTTCTTTATCATGCTAGGATTAGCAGGAAAAAGCAAAAAATTTCAGAATTGCACCTTGCAATGTGGAGATATTACTGTTTGTGCATTTACAATATTCATTGAATTTTGCCATTGAAAAACGTCCAGAAATGTTTGAAGCTACTGACTGAATGAAAGGAGCTGGCATCTCACTCTATTTGAATCTTCTTTATCATGCTAGGATTAGCAGGAAAAAGCAAAAAATTTCAGAATTGCAACTTGCAATGTGGAGATATTACTGTTTGTGCATTTACAATATTCATTGATTTTTGCCATTGAAAAACGTCCAGAAATGTTTATACCAGAAATGTTTGAAGCTACTGACTGAATGAAAGGAGCTGGCATCTCACTCTCTTTGAATCTTCTTTATCATGCTAAGAGGAGCAGGAAAAAGCAAAAAATTTCAGAATTGCACCTTGCAATGCGGAGAAATTACTGTTTGTGCATTTACAATATTCATTGATTTTTGCCATTGAAAAACGTCCAGAAATGACTGAAGCTACTGACTGAATGAAAGGAGCTGGCATCTCACTCTCTTTGAATCTTCTTTATCATGCTAAGAGGAGCAGGAAAAAGCAAAAAATTTCAGAATTGCACCTTGCAATGCGGAGAAATTACTGTTTGTGCATTTACAATATTCATTGATTTTTGCCATTGAAAAACATCCAGAAATGATTGAAGCTACTGACTGAATGAAAGGAGCTGGCATCTCACTCTCTTTGAATCTTCTTTATCATGCTAAGAGGAGCAGGAAAAAGCAAAAAATTTCAGAATTGCACCTTGCAATGCGGAGAAATTACTGTTTGTGCATTTACAATATTCATTGATTTTTGCCATTGAAAAACATCATGTTATTTATATACCAGAAATGATTGAAGCTACTGACTGAATGAAAGGAACTGGCATCTCACTCTCTTTGAATCTTCTTTATCATGCTAAGAGGATCAGGAAAAAGCAAAAAAATTCAGAATTGCACCTTGCAATGCGGAGAAATTACTGTTTGTGCATTTACAATATTCATTGATTTTTGCCATTGAAAAACGTCCAGAAATGATTGAAGCTACTGACTGAATGAAAGGAGCTGGCATCTCACTCTCTTAGAATCTTCTTTATCATGCTAAGAGGAGCAGGAAAAAGCAAAAAATTTCAGAATTGCACCTTGCAATGCGGAGAAATTACTGTTTGTGCATTTACAATATTCATTGATTTTTGCCATTGAAAAACGTCCAGAAATGATTGAAGCTACTGACTGAATGAAAGGAGCTGGCATCTCACTCTCTTTGAATCTTCTTTATCATGCTAAGAGGAGCAGGAAAAAGCAAAAAATTTCAGAATTGCACCTTGCAATGCGGAGAAATTACTGTTTGTGCATTTACAATATTCATTGATTTTTGCCATTGAAAAACATCATGTTATTCATATACCAGAAATGATTGAAGCTACTGACTGAATGAAAGGAGCTGGCATCTCAATCTCTTTGAATCTTCTTTATCATGCTAAGAGGAGCAGGAAAAAGCAAAAAATTTCAGAATTGCACCTTGCAATGCGGAGAAATTACTGTTTGTGCATTTACAATATTCATTGATTTTTGCCATTGAAAAACGTCCAGAAATGATTGAAGCTACTGACTGAATGAAAGGAGCTGGCATCTCACTCTCTTTGAATCTTCTTTATCATGCTAAGAGGAGCAGGAAAAAGCAAAAAATTTCAGAATTGCACCTTGCAATGCGGAGAAATTACTGTTTGTGCATTTACAATATTCATTGATTTTTGCCATTGAAAAACGTCCAGAAATGATTGAAGCTACTGACTGAATGAAAGGAGCTGGCATCTCACTCTCTTTGAATCTTCTTTATCATGCTAAGAGGAGCAGGAAAAAGCAAAAAATTTCAGAATTGCAATTTGCAATGCGGAGAAATTACTGTTTGTGCATTTACAATATTCATTGATTTTTGCCATTGAAAAACGTCCAGAAATGATTGAAGCTACTGACTGAATGAAAGGAGCTGGCATCTCACTCTCTTTGAATCTTCTTTATCATGCTAAGAGGAGCAGGAAAAAGCAAAAAATTTCAGAATTGCACCTTGCAATGCGGAGAAATTACTGTTTGTGCATTTACAATATTCATTGATTTTTGCCATTGAAAAACGTCCAGAAATGATTGAAGCTACTGACTGAATGAAAGGAGCTGGCATCTCACTCTCTTTGAATCTTCTTTATCATGCTAAGAGGAGCAGGAAAAAGCAAAAAATTTCAGAATTGCACCTTGCAATGCGGAGAAATTACTGTTTGTGCATTTACAATATTCATTGATTTTTGCCATTGAAAAACGTCCAGAAATGACTGAAGCTACTGACTGAATGAAAGGAGCTGGCATCTCACTCTCTTTGAATCTTCTTTATCATGCTAAGAGGAGCAGGAAAAAGCAAAAAATTTCAGAATTGCACCTTGCAATGCGGAGAAATTACTGTTTGTGCATTTACAATATTCATTGATTTTTGCCATTGAAAAACGTCCAGAAATGATTGAAGCTACTGACTGAATGAAAGGAGCTGGCATCTCACTCTCTTTGAATCTTCTTTATCATGCTAAGAGGAGCAGGAAAAAGCAAAAAATTTCAGAATTGCACCTTGCAATGCGGAGAAATTACTGTTTGTGCATTTACAATATTCATTGATTTTTGCCATTGAAAAACATCATGTTATTCATATACCAGAAATGATTGAAGCTACTGACTGAATGAAAGGAGCTGGCATCTCACTCTCTTTGAATCTTCTTTATCATGCTAAGAGGAGCAGGAAAAAGCAAAAAATTTCAGAATTGCACCTTGCAATGCGGAGAAATTACTGTTTGTGCATTTACAATATTCATTGATTTTTGCCATTGAAAAACGTCCAGAAATGATTGAAGCTACTGACTGAATGAAAGGAGCTGGCATCTCACTCTCTTTGAATCTTCTTTATCATGCTAAGAGGAGCAGGAAAAAGCAAAAAATTTCAGAATTGCACCTTGCAATGCGGAGAAATTACTGTTTGTGCATTTACAATATTCATTGATTTTTGCCATTGAAAAACGTCCAGAAATGATTGAAGCTACTGACTGAATGAAAGGAGCTGGCATCTCACTCTCTTTGAATCTTCTTTATCATGCTAGGATTAGCAGGAAAAAGCAAAAAATTTCAGAATTGCACCTTGCAATGTGGAGATATTACTGTTTGTGCATTTACAATATTCATTGAATTTTGCCATTGAAAAACGTCCAGAAATGTTTGAAGCTACTGACTGAATGAAAGGAGCTGGCATCTCACTCTATTTGAATCTTCTTTATCATGCTAGGATTAGCAGGAAAAAGCAAAAAATTTCAGAATTGCACCTTGCAATGTGGAGATATTACTGTTTGTGCATTTACAATATTCATTGATTTTTGCCATTGAAAAACGTCCAGAAATGTTTATACCAGAAATGTTTGAAGCTACTGACTGAATGAAAGGAGCTGGCATCTCACTCTCTTTGAATCTTCTTTATCATGCTAAGAGGAGCAGGAAAAAGCAAAAAATTTCAGAATTGCACCTTGCAATGCGGAGAAATTACTGTTTGTGCATTTACAATATTCATTGATTTTTGCCATTGAAAAACGTCCAGAAATGACTGAAGCTACTGACTGAATGAAAGGAGCTGGCATCTCACTCTCTTTGAATCTTCTTTATCATGCTAAGAGGAGCAGGAAAAAGCAAAAAATTTCAGAATTGCACCTTGCAATGCGGAGAAATTACTGTTTGTGCATTTACAATATTCATTGATTTTTGCCATTGAAAAACATCCAGAAATGATTGAAGCTACTGACTGAATGAAAGGAGCTGGCATCTCACTCTCTTTGAATCTTCTTTATCATGCTAAGAGGAGCAGGAAAAAGCAAAAAATTTCAGAATTGCACCTTGCAATGCGGAGAAATTACTGTTTGTGCATTTACAATATTCATTGATTTTTGCCATTGAAAAACATCATGTTATTCATATACCAGAAATGATTGAAGCTACTGACTGAATGAAAGGAACTGGCATCTCACTCTCTTTGAATCTTCTTTATCATGCTAAGAGGATCAGGAAAAAGCAAAAAAATTCAGAATTGCACCTTGCAATGCGGAGAAATTACTGTTTGTGCATTTACAATATTCATTGATTTTTGCCATTGAAAAACGTCCAGAAATGATTGAAGCTACTGACTGAATGAAAGGAGCTGGCATCTCACTCTCTTAGAATCTTCTTTATCATGCTAAGAGGAGCAGGAAAAAGCAAAAAATTTCAGAATTGCACCTTGCAATGCGGAGAAATTACTGTTTGTGCATTTACAATATTCATTGATTTTTGCCATTGAAAAACGTCCAGAAATGATTGAAGCTACTGACTGAATGAAAGGAGCTGGCATCTCACTCTCTTTGAATCTTCTTTATCATGCTAAGAGGAGCAGGAAAAAGCAAAAAATTTCAGAATTGCACCTTGCAATGCGGAGAAATTACTGTTTGTGCATTTACAATATTCATTAATTTTTGCCATTGAAAAACATCATGTTATTCATATACCAGAAATGATTGAAGCTACTGACTGAATGAAAGGAGCTGGCATCTCACTCTCTTTGAATCTTCTTTATCATGCTAAGAGGAGCAGGAAAAAGCAAAAAATTTCAGAATTGCACCTTGCAATGCGGAGAAATTACTGTTTGTGCATTTACAATATTCATTGATTTTTGCCATTGAAAAACGTCCAGAAATGATTGAAGCTACTGACTGAATGAAAGGAGCTGGCATCTCACTCTCTTTGAATCTTCTTTATCATGCTAAGAGGAGCAGGAAAAAGCAAAAAATTTCAGAATTGCACCTTGCAATGCGGAGAAATTACTGTTTGTGCATTTACAATATTCATTGATTTTTGCCATTGAAAAACGTCCAGAAATGATTGAAGCTACTGACTGAATGAAAGGAGCTGGCATCTCACTCTCTTTGAATCTTCTTTATCATGCTAGGATTAGCAGGAAAAAGCAAAAAATTTCAGAATTGCACCTTGCAATGTGGAGATATTACTGTTTGTGCATTTACAATATTCATTGAATTTTGCCATTGAAAAACGTCCAGAAATGTTTGAAGCTACTGACTGAATGAAAGGAGCTGGCATCTCACTCTATTTGAATCTTCTTTATCATGCTAGGATTAGCAGGAAAAAGCAAAAAATTTCAGAATTGCACCTTGCAATGTGGAGATATTACTGTTTGTGCATTTACAATATTCATTGATTTTTGCCATTGAAAAACGTCCAGAAATGTTTATACCAGAAATGTTTGAAGCTACTGACTGAATGAAAGGAGCTGGCATCTCACTCTCTTTGAATCTTCTTTATCATGCTAAGAGGAGCAGGAAAAAGCAAAAAATTTCAGAATTGCACGTTGCAATGCGGAGAAATTACTGTTTGTGCATTTACAATATTCATTGATTTTTGCCATTGAAAAACGTCCAGAAATGACTGAAGCTACTGACTGAATGAAAGGAGCTGGCATCTCACTCTCTTTGAATCTTCTTTATCATGCTAAGAGGAGCAGGAAAAAGCAAAAAATTTCAGAATTGCACCTTGCAATGCGGAGAAATTACTGTTTGTGCATTTACAATATTCATTGATTTTTGCCATTGAAAAACATCCAGAAATGATTGAAGCTACTGACTGAATGAAAGGAGCTGGCATCTCACGCTCTTTGAATCTTCTTTATCATGCTAAGAGGAGCAGGAAAAAGCAAAAAATTTCAGAATTGCACCTTGCAATGCGGAGAAATTACTGTTTGTGCATTTACAATATTCATTGATTTTTGCCATTGAAAAACATCATGTTATTCATATACCAGAAATGATTGAAGCTACTGACTGAATGAAAGGAGCTGGCATCTCACTCTCTTTGAATCTTCTTTATCATGCTAAGAGGAGCAGGAAAAAGCAAAAAATTTCAGAATTGCACCTTGCAATGCGGAGAAATTACTGTTTGTGCATTTACAATATTCATTGATTTTTGCCATTGAAAAACGTCCAGAAATGATTGAAGCTACTGACTGAATGAAAGGAGCTGGCATCTCACTCTCTTTGAATCTTCTTTATCATGCTAAGAGGAGCAGGAAAAAGCAAAAAATTTCAGAATTGCACCTTGCAATGCGGAGAAATTACTGTTTGTGCATTTACAATATTCATTGATTTTTGCCATTGAAAAACGTCCAGAAATGATTGAAGCTACTGACTGAATGAAAGGAGCTGGCATCTCACTCTCTTTGAATCTTCTTTATCATGCTAAGAGGAGCAGGAAAAAGCAAAAAATTTCAGAATTGCACCTTGCAATGCGGAGAAATTGCTGTTTGTGCATTTACAATATTCATTGATTTTTGCCATTGAAAAACGTCCAGAAATGATTGAAGCTACTGACTGAATGAAAGGAGCTGGCATCTCACTCTCTTTGAATCTTCTTTATCATGCTAAGAGGAGCAGGAAAAAGCAAAAAATTTCAGAATTGCAACTTGCAATGCGGAGAAATTACTGTTTGTGCATTTACAATATTCATTGATTTTTGCCATTGAAAAACATCATGTTATTCATATACCAGAAATGATTGAAGCTACTGACTGAATGAAAGGAGCTGGCATCTCACTCTCTTTGAATCTTCATTATCATGCTAAGAGGAGCAGGAAAAAGCAAAAAATTTCAGAATTGCACCTTGCAATGCGGAGAAATTACTGTTTGTGCATTTACAATATTCATTGATTTTTGCCATTGAAAAACGTCCAGAAATGATTGAAGCTACTGACTGAATGAAAGGAGCTGGCATCTCACTCTCTTTGAATCTTCTTTATCATGCTAAGAGGAGCAGGAAAAAGCAAAAAATTTCAGAATTGCACCTTGCAATGCGGAGAAATTACTGTTTGTGCATTTACAATATTCATTGATTTTTGCCATTGAAAAACGTCCAGAAATGTTTGAAGCTACTGACTGAATGAAAGGAGCTGGCATCTCACTCTCTTTGAATCTTCTTTATCATGCTAGGATTAGCAGGAAAAAGCAAAAAATTTCAGAATTGCACCTTGCAATGTGGAGATATTACTGTTTGTGCATTTACAATATTCATTGATTTTTGCCATTGAAAAACGTCCAGAAATGTTTGAAGCTACTGACTGAATGAAAGGAGCTGGCATCTCACTCTCTTTGAATCTTCTTTATCATGCTAGGAGTAGCAGGAAAAAGCAAAAAATTTCAGAATTGCACCTTGCAATGTGGAGATATTACTGTTTGTGCATTTACAATATTCATTGATTTTTGCCATTGAAAAACGTCCAGAAATGTTTGAAGCTACTGACTGAATGAAAGGAGCTGGCATCTCACTCTCTTTGAATCTTCTTTATCATGCTAGGATTAGCAGGAAAAAGCAAAAAAATTCAGAATTGCACCTTGCAATGTGGAGATATTACTGTTTGTGCATTTACAATATTCATTGATTTTTGCCATTGAAAAACATCATGTTATTCATATACCAGAAATGTTTGAAGCTACTGACTGAATGAAAGGAGCTGACATCTCACTCTCTTTGAATCTTCTTTATCATGCTAGGATTAGCAGGAAAAAGCAAAAATTTCAGAATTGCACCTTGCAATGTGGAGATATTACTGTTTGTGCATTTACAATATTCATTGATTTTTGCCATTGAAAAACGTCCAGAAATGTTTGAAGCTACTGACTGAATGAAAGGAGCTGGCATCTCACTCTATTTGAATCTTCTTTATCATAATAGGATTAGCAGGAAAAAGCAAAAAATTTCAGCATTGCACCTTGCAATGTGGAGATATTACTGTTTGTGCATTTACAATATTCATTGATTTTTGCCATTGAAAAACATCCAGAAATGTTTATACCAGAAATGTTTGAAGCTACTGACTGAATGAAAGGAGCTGGCATCTCACTCTCTTTGAATCTTCTTTATCATGCTAAGAGGAGCAGGAAAAAGCAAAAAATTTCAGAATTGCACTTTGCAATGCGGAGAAATTACTGTTTGTGCATTTACAATATTCATTGATTTTTGCCATTGAAAAACGTCCAGAAATGACTGAAGCTACTGACTGAATGAAAGGAGCTGGCATCTCACTCTCTTTGAATCTTCTTTATCATGCTAAGAGGAGCAGGAAAAAGCAAAAAATTTCAGAATTGCATCTTGCAATGCGGAGAAATTACTGTTTGTGCATTTACAATATTCATTGATTTTTGCCATTGAAAAACGTCCAGAAATGATTGAAGCTACTGACTGAATGAAAGGAGCTGGCATCTCACTCTCTTTAAATCTTCTTTATCATGCTAAGAGGAGCAGGAAAAAGCAAAAAATTTCAGAATTGCACCTTGCAATGCGGAGAAATTACTGTTTGTGCATTTACAATATTCATTGATTTTTGCCATTGAAAAACATCATGTTATTCATATACCAGAAATGATTATAGCTACTGACTGAATGAAAGGAGCTGGCATCTCACTCTCTTTGAATCTTCTTTATCATGCTAAGAGGAGCAGGAAAAAGCAAAAAATTTCAGAATTGCACCTTGCAATGCGGAGAAATTACTGTTTGTGCATTTACAATATTCATTGATTTTTGCCATTGAAAAACATCCAGAAATGATTGAAGCTACTGACTGAATGAAAGGAGCTGGCATCTCACTCTCTTTGAATCTTCTTTATCATGCTAAGAGGAGCAGGAAAAAGCAAAAAATTTCAGAATTGCACCTTGCAATGCGGAGAAATTACTGTTTGTGCATTTACAATATTCATTGATTTTTGCCATTGAAAAACGTCCAGAAATGATTGAAGCTACTGACTGAATGAAAGGAGCTGGCATCTCACTCTCTTTGAATCTTCTTTATCATGCTAGGATTAGCAGGAAAAAGCAAAAAATTTCAGAATTGCACCTTGCAATGTGGAGATATTACTGTTTGTGCATTTACAATATTCATTGAATTTTGCCATTGAAAAACGTCCAGAAATGTTTGAAGCTACTGACTGAATGAAAGGAGCTGGCATCTCACTCTATTTGAATCTTCTTTATCATGCTAGGATTAGCAGGAAAAAGCAAAAAATTTCAGAATTGCACCTTGCAATGTGGAGATATTACTGTTTGTGCATTTACAATATTCATTGATTTTTGCCATTGAAAAACGTCCAGAAATGTTTATACCAGAAATGTTTGAAGCTACTGACTGAATGAAAGGAGCTGGCATCTCACTCTCTTTGAATCTTCTTTATCATGCTAAGAGGAGCAGGAAAAAGCAAAAAATTTCAGAATTGCACCTTGCAATGCGGAGAAATTACTTTTTGTGCATTTACAATATTCATTGATTTTTGCCATTGAAAAACGTCCAGAAATGACTGAAGCTACTGACTGAATGAAAGGAGCTGGCATCTCACTCTCTTTGAATCTTCTTTACCATGCTAAGAGGAGCAGGAAAAAGCAAAAAAATTCAGAATTGCACCTTGCAATGCGGAGAAATTACTGTTTGTGCATTTACAATATTCATTGATTTTTGCCATTGAAAAACGTCCAGAAATGATTGAAGCTACTGACTGAATGAAAGGAGCTGGCATCTCACTCTATTTGAATCTTCTTTATCATGCTAGGAGTAGCAGGAAAAAGCAAAAAATTTCAGAATTGCACCTTGCAATGTGGAGATATTACTGTTTGTGCATTTACAATATTCATTGATTTTTGCCATTGAAAAACGTCCAGAAATGTTTGAAGCTACTGACTGAATGAAAGGAGCTGGCATCTCACTCTCTTTGAATCTTCTTTATCATGCTAGGATTAGCAGGAAAAAGCAAAAAATTTCAGAATTGCACCTTGCAATGTGGAGATATTACTGTTTGTGCATTTACAATATTCATTGATTTTTGCCATTGAAAAACATCATGTTATTCATATACCAGAAATGTTTGAAGCTACTGACTGAATGAAAGGAGCTGACATCTCACTCTCTTTGAATCTTCTTTATCATGCTAGGATTAGCAGGAAAAAGCAAAAAATTTCAGAATTGCACCTTGCAATGTGGAGATATTACTGTTTGTGCATTTACAATATTCATTGATTTTTGCCATTGAAAAACGTCCAGAAATGTTTGAAGCTACTGACTGAATGAAAGGAGCTGGCATCTCACTCTATTTGAATCTTCTTTATCATGCTAGGATTAGCAGGAAAAAGCAAAAAAAATTTCAGCATTGCACCTTGCAATGTGGAGATATTACTGTTTGTGCATTTACAATATTCATTGATTTTTGCCATTGAAAAACGTCCAGAAATGTTTATACCAGAAATGTTTGAAGCTACTGACTGAATGAAAGGAGCTGGCATCTCACTCTCTTTGAATCTTCTTTATCATGCTAAGAGGAGCAGGAAAAAGCAAAAAATTTCAGAATTGCACCTTGCAATGCGGAGAAATTACTGTTTGTGCATTTACAATATTCATTGATTTTTGCCATTGAAAAACTTCCAGAAATGACTGAAGCTACTGACTGAATGAAAGGAGCTGGCATCTCACTCTCTTTGAATCTTCTTTATCGTGCTAAGAGGAGCAGGAAAAAGCAAAAAATTTCAGAATTGCACCTTGCAATGCGGAGAAATTACTGTTTGTGCATTTACAATATTCATTGATTTTTGCCATTGAAAAACGTCCAGAAATGATTGAAGCTACTGACTGAATGAAAGGAGCTGGCATCTCACTCTCTTTGAATCTTCTTTATCATGCTAAGAGGAGCAGGAAAAAGCAAAAAATTTCAGAATTGCACCTTGCAATGCGGAGAAATTACTGTTTGTGCATTTACAATATTCATTGATTTTTGCCATTGAAAAACATCATGTTATTCATATACCAGAAATGATTGAAGCTACTGACTGAATGAAAGGAGCTGGAATCTCACTCTCTTTGAATCTTCTTTATCATGCTAAGAGGAGCAGGAAAAAGCAAAAAATTTCAGAATTTCATCTTGCAATGCGGAGAAATTACTGTTTGTGCATTTACAATATTCATTGATTTTTGCCATTGAAAAACGTCCAGAAATGATTGAAGCTACTGACTGAATGAAAGGAGCTGGCATCTCACTCTCTTTGAATCTTCTTTATCATGCTAAGAGGAGCAGGAAAAAGCAAAAAATTTCAGAATTGCACCTTGCAATGCGGAGAAATTACTGTTTGTGCATTTACAATATTCATTGATTTTTGCCATTGAAAAACGTCCAGAAATGATTGAAGCTACTGACTGAATGAAAGGAGCCGGAATCTCACTCTCTTTGAATCTTCTTTATCATGCTAAGAGGAGCAGGAAAAAGCAAAAAATTTCAGAATTGCAACTTGCAATGCGGAGAAATTACTGTTTGTGCATTTACAATATTCATTGATTTTTGCCATTGAAAAACATCATGTTATTCATATACCAGAAATGATTGAAGCTACTGACTGAATGAAAGGAGCTGGCATCTCACTCTCTTTGAATCTTCTTTATCATGCTAAGAGGAGCAGGAAAAAGCAAAAAATTTCAGAATTGCACCTTGCAATGCGGAGAAATTACTGTTTGTGCATTTACAATATTCATTGATTTTTGCCATTGAAAAACGTCCAGAAATGATTGAAGCTACTGACTGAATGAAAGGAGCTGGCATCTCACTCTCTTTGAATCTTCTTTATCATGCTAAGAGGAGCAGGAAAAAGCAAAAAATTTCAGAATTGCACCTTGCAATGCGGAGAAATTACTGTTTGTGCATTTACAATATTCATTGATTTTTGCCATTGAAAAACGTCCAGAAATGATTGAAGCTACTGACTGAATGAAAGGAGCTGGCATCTCACTCTCTTTGAATCTTCTTTATCATGCTAAGAGGAGCAGGAAAAAGCAAAAAATTTCAGAATTGCACCTTGCAATGCGGAGAAATTACTGTTTGTGCATTTACAATATTCATTAATTTTTGCCATTGAAAAACATCATGTTATTCATATCCCAGAAATGTTTGAAGCTACTGACAATGAAAGAAGCTGGCATCTCACTCTCTTTGAATCTTCTTTATCATGCTAATAGGAGCAGGAAAAAGCAAAAAATTTCAGAATTGCACCTTGCAATGCGGAGAAATTACTTTTTGTGCATTTACAATATTCATTGATTTTTGCCATTGAAAAACGTCCAGAAATGATTGAAGCTACTGACTGAATGAAAGGAGCTGGCATCTCACTCTCTTTGAATCTTCTTTATCATGCTAAGAGGAGCAGGAAAAAGCAAAAAATTTCAGAATTGCACCTTGCAATGCGGAGAAATTACTGTTTGTGCATTTACAATATTCATTGATTTTTGCCATTGAAAAACATCATGTTATTCATATACCAGAAATGTTTGAAGCTACTGACTGAATGAAAGGAGCTGGCATCTCACTCTCTTTGAATCTTCTTTATCATGCTAAGAGGAGCAGGAAAAAGCAAAAAATTTCAGAATTGCACCTTGCAATGCGGAGAAATTACTGTTTGTGCATTTACAATATTCATTGATTTTTGCCATTGAAAAACGTCCAGAAATGATTGAAGCTACTGACTGAATGAAAGGAGCTGGCATCTCACTCTCTTTGAATCTTCTTTATCATGCTAAGAGGAGCAGGAAAATGCAAGAAATTTCAGAATTGCACGTTGCAATGCGGAGAAATTACTGTTTGTGCATTTATAATATTCATTGATTTTTGCCATTGAAAAACATCCAGAAATGATTGAAGCTACTGACTGAATGAAAGGAGCTGGCATCTCACTCTCTTTGAATCTTCTTTATCATGCTAAGAGGAGCAGGAAAAAGCAAAAAATTTCAGAATTGCACCTTGCAATGCGGAGAAATTACTGTTTGTGCATTTACAATATTCATTGATTTTTGCCATTGAAAAACATCATGTTATTCATATACCAGAAATGATTGAAGCTACTGACTGAATGAAAGGAGCTGGCATCTCACTCTCTTTGAATCTTCTTTATCATGCTAAGAGGAGCAGGAAAAAGCAAAAAATTTCAGAATTGCACCTTGCAATGCGGAGAAATTACTGTTTGTGCATTTACAATATTCATTGATTTTTGCATTGAAAAACGTCCAGAAATGACTGAAGCTACTGACTGAATGAAAGGAGCTGGCATCTCACTCTCTTTGAATCTTCTTTATCATGCTAAGAGGAGCAGGAAAAAGCAAAAAATTTCAGAATTGCACCTTGCAATGCGGAGAAATTACTGTTTGTGCATTTACAATATTCATTGATTTTTGCCATTGAAAAACGTCCAGAAATGATTGAAGCTACTGACTGAATGAAAGGAGCTGGCATCTCACTCTCTTTGAATCTTCTTTATCATGCTAAGAGGAGCAGGAAAAAGCAAAAAATTTCAGAATTGCACCTTGCAATGCGGAGAAATTACTGTTTGTGCATTTACAATATTCATTAATTTTTGCCATTGAAAAACATCATGTTATTCATATCCCAGAAATGTTTGAAGCTACTGACAATGAAAGAAGCTGGCATCTCACTCTCTTTGAATCTTCTTTATCATGCTAATAGGAGCAGGAAAAAGCAAAAAATTTCAGAATTGCACCTTGCAATGCGGAGAAATTACTTTTTGTGCATTTACAATATTCATTGATTTTTGCCATTGAAAAACGTCCAGAAATGATTGAAGCTACTGACTGAATGAAATTTGCTGGCATCTCACTCTCTTTGAATCTTCTTTATCATGCTAAGAGGAGCAGGAAAAAGCAAAAAATTTCAGAATTGCACCTTGCAATGCGGAGAAATTACTGTTTGTGCATTTACAATATTCATTAATTTTTGCCATTGAAAAACATCATGTTATTCATATCCCAGAAATGTTTGAAGCTACTGACAATGAAAGAAGCTGGCATCTCACTCTCTTTGAATCTTCTTTATCATGCTAATAGGAGCAGGAAAAAGCAAAAAATTTCAGAATTGCACCTTGCAATGCGGAGAAATTACTTTTTGTGCATTTACAATATTCATTGATTTTTGCCATTGAAAAACGTCCAGAAATGATTGAAGCTACTGACTGAATGAAAGGAGCTGGCATCTCACTCTCTTTGAATCTTCTTTATCATGCTAAGAGGAGCAGGAAAAAGCAAAAAATTTCAGAATTGCACCTTGCAATGCGGAGAAATTACTGTTTGTGCATTTACAATATTCATTGATTTTTGCCATTGAAAAACATCATGTTATTCATATACCAGAAATGTTTGAAGCTACTGACTGAATGAAAGGAGCTGGCATCTCACTCTCTTTGAATCTTCTTTATCATGCTAAGAGGAGCAGGAAAAAGCAAAAAATTTCAGAATTGCACCTTGCAATGCGGAGAAATTACTGTTTGTGCATTTACAATATTCATTGATTTTTGCCATTGAAAAACGTCCAGAAATGATTGAAGCTACTGACTGAATGAAAGGAGCTGGCATCTCACTCTCTTTGAATCTTCTTTATCATGCTAAGAGGAGCAGGAAAATGCAAGAAATTTCAGAATTGCACGTTGCAATGCGGAGAAATTACTGTTTGTGCATTTATAATATTCATTGATTTTTGCCATTGAAAAACATCCAGAAATGATTGAAGCTACTGACTGAATGAAAGGAGCTGGCATCTCACTCTCTTTGAATCTTCTTTATCATGCTAAGAGGAGCAGGAAAAAGCAAAAAATTTCAGAATTGCACCTTGCAATGCGGAGAAATTACTGTTTGTGCATTTACAATATTCATTGATTTTTGCCATTGAAAAACATCATGTTATTCATATACCAGAAATGATTGAAGCTACTGACTGAATGAAAGGAGCTGGCATCTCACTCTCTTTGAATCATCTTTATCATGCTAAGAGGAGCAGGAAAAAGCAAAAAATTTCAGAATTGCACCTTGCAATGCGGAGAAATTACTGTTTGTGCATTTACAATATTCATTGATTTTTGCATTGAAAAACGTCCAGAAATGACTGAAGCTACTGACTGAATGAAAGGAGCTGGCATCTCACTCTCTTTGAATCTTCTTTATCATGCTAAGAGGAGCAGGAAAAAGCAAAAAATTTCAGAATTGCATCTTGCAATGCGGAGAAATTACTGTTTGTGCATTTACAATATTCATTGATTTTTGCCATTGAAAAACGTCCAGAAATGATTGAAGCTACTGACTGAATGAAAGGAGCTGGCATCTCACTCTCTTTGAATCTTCTTTATCATGCTAAGAGGAGCAGGAAAAAGCAAAAAATTTCAGAATTGCACCTTGCAATGCGGAGAAATTACTGTTTGTGCATTTACAATATTCATTGATTTTTGCCATTGAAAAACATCATGTTATTCATATACCAGAAATGATTGAAGCTACTGACTGAATGAAAGGAGCTGGCATCTCACTCTCTTTGAATCTTCTTTATCATGCTAAGAGGAGCAGGAAAAAGCAAAAAATTTCAGAATTGCACCTTGCAATGCGGAGAAATTACTGTTTGTGCATTTACAATATTCATTGATTTTTGCCATTGAAAAACGTCCAGAAATGATTGAAGCTACTGACTGAATGAAAGGAGCTGGCATCTCACTCTCTTTGAATCTTCTTTATCATGCTAAGAGGAGCAGGAAAAAGCAAAAAATTTCAGAATTGCACCTTGCAATGCGGAGAAATTACTGTTTGTGCATTTACAATATTCATTGATTTTTGCCATTGAAAAACGTCCAGAAATGATTGAAGCTACTGACTGAATGAAAGGAGCTGGCATCTCACTCTCTTTGAATCTTCTTTATCATGCTAGTATTAGCAGGAAAAAGCAAAAAATTTCAGATTTGCACCTGGCAATGTGGAGATATTACTGTTTGTGCATTTACAATATTCATTGAATTTTGCCATTGAAAAACGTCCAGAAATGTTTGAAGCTACTGACTGAATGAAAGGAGCTGGCATCTCACTCTATTTGAATCTTCTTTATCATGCTAGGATTAGCAGGAAAAAGCAAAAAATTTCAGAATTGCACCTTGCAATGTGGAGATATTACTGTTTGTGCATTTACAATATTCATTGATTTTTGCCATTGAAAAACGTCCAGAAATGTTTATACCAGAAATGTTTGAAGCTACTGACTGAATGAAAGGAGCTGGCATCTCACTCTCTTTGAATCTTCTTTATCATGCTAAGAGGAGCAGGAAAAAGCAAAAAATTTCAGAATTGCACCTTGCAATGCGGAGAAATTACTGTTTGTGCATTTACAATATTCATTGATTTTTGCCATTGAAAAACGTCCAGAAATGACTGAAGCTACTGACTGAATGAAAGGAGCTGGCATCTCACTCTCTTTGAATCTTCTTTATCATGCTAAGAGGAGCAGGAAAAAGCAAAAAATTTCAAAATTGCACCTTGCAATGCGGAGAAATTACTGTTTGTGCATTTACAATATTCATTGATTTTTGCCATTGAAAAACGTCCAGAAATGATTGAAGCTACTGACTGAATGAAAGGAGCTGGCATCTCACTCTCTTTGAATCTTCTTTATCATGCTAAGAGGAGCAGGAAAAAGCAAAAAATTTCAGAATTGCACCTTGCAATGCGGAGAAATTACTGTTTGTGCATTTACAATATTCATTGATTTTTGCCATTGAAAAACATCATGTTATTCATATACCAGAAATGATTGAAGCTACTGACTGAATGAAAGGAGCTGGCATCTCACTCTCTTTGAATCTTCTTTATCATGCTAAGAGGAGCAGGAAAAAGCAAAAAATTTCAGAATTGCACCTTGCAATGCGGAGAAATTACTGTTTGTGCATTTACAATATTCATTGATTTTTGCCATTGAAAAACGTCCAGAAATGATTGAAGCTACTGACTGAATGAAAGGAGCTGGCATCTCACTCTCTTTGAATCTTTTTTATCATGCTAAGAGGAGCAGGAAAAAGCAAAAAATTTCAGAATTGCATCTTGCAATGCGGAGAAATTACTGTTTGTGCATTTACAATATTCATTGATTTTTGTCATTGAAAAACGTCCAGAAATGATTGAAGCTACTGACTGAATGAAAGGAGCTGGCATCTCACTCTCTTTGAATCTTCTTTATCATGCTAAGAGGAGCAGGAAAAAGCAAAAAATTTCAGAATTGCACCTTGCAATGCGGAGAAATTACTGTTTGTGCATTTACAATATTCATTGATTTTTGCCATTGAAAAACATCCAGAAATGATTGAAGCTACTGACTGAATGAAAGGAGCTGGAATCTCACTCTCTTTGAATCTTCTTTATCATGCTAAGAGGAGCAGGAAAAAGCAAAAAATTTCAGAATTGCAACTTGCAATGCGGAGAAATTACTGTTTGTGCATTTACAATATTCATTGATTTTTGCCATTGAAAAACATCATGTTATTCATATACCAGAAATGATTGAAGCTACTGACTGAATGAAAGGAGCTGGCATCTCACTCTCTTTGAATCTTCTTTATCATGCTAAGAGGAGCAGGAAAAAGCAAAAAATTTCAGAATTGCACCTTGCAATGCGGAGAAATTACTGTTTGTGCATTTACAATATTCATTGATTTTTGCCATTGAAAAACGTCCAGAAATGATTGAAGCTACTGACTGAATTAAAGGAGCTGGCATCTCACTCTCTTTGAATCTTCTTTATCATGCTAAGAGGAGCAGGAAAAAGCAAAAAATTTCAGAATTGCACCTTGCAATGCGGAGAAATTACTGTTTGTGCATTTACAATATTCATTGATTTTTGCCATTGAAAAACGTCCAGAAATGATTGAAGCTACTGACTGAATGAAAGGAGCTGGCATCTCACTCTCTTTGAATCTTCTTTATCATGCTAAGAGGAGCAGGAAAAAGCAAAAAATTTCAGAATTGCACCTTGCAATGCGGAGAAATTACTGTTTGTGCATTTACAATATTCATTGATTTTTGCCATTGAAAAACATCATGTTATTCATATACCAGAAATGATTGAAGCTACTGACTGAATGAAAGGAGCTGGCATCTCAGTCTCTTTGAATCTTCTTTATCATGCTAAGAGGAGCAGGAAAAAGCAAAAAATTTCAGAATTGCACCTTGCAATGCGGAGAAATTACTGTTTGTGCATTTACAATATTCATTGATTTTTGCCATTGAAAAACGTCCAGAAATGATTGAAGCTACTGACTGAATGAAAGGAGCTGGCATCTCACTCTCTTTGAATCTTTTTTATCATGCTAAGAGGAGCAGGAAAAAGCAAAAAATTTCAGAATTGCATCTTGCAATGCGGAGAAATTACTGTTTGTGCATTTACAATATTCATTGATTTTTGTCATTGAAAAACGTCCAGAAATGATTGAAGCTACTGACTGAATGAAAGGAGCTGGCATCTCACTCTCTTTGAATCTTCTTTATCATGCTAAGAGGAGCAGGAAAAAGCAAAAAATTTCAGAATTGCACCTTGCAATGCGGAGAAATTACTGTTTGTGCATTTACAATATTCATTGATTTTTGCCATTGAAAAACGTCCAGAAATGATTGAAGCTACTGACTGAATGAAAGGAGCTGGAATCTCACTCTCTTTGAATCTTCTTTATCATGCTAAGAGGAGCAGGAAAAAGCAAAAAATTTCAGAATTGCAACTTGCAATGCGGAGAAATTACTGTTTGTGCATTTACAATATTCATTGATTTTTGCCATTGAAAAACATCATGTTATTCATATACCAGAAATGATTGAAGCTACTGACTGAATGAAAGGAGCTGGCATCTCACTCTCTTTGAATCTTCTTTATCATGCTAAGAGGAGCAGGAAAAAGCAAAAAATTTCAGAATTGCACCTTGCAATGCGGAGAAATTACTGTTTGTGCATTTACAATATTCATTGATTTTTTCCATTGAAAAACGTCCAGAAATGATTGAAGCTACTGACTGAATGAAAGGAGCTGGCATCTCACTCTCTTTGAATCTTCTTTATCATGCTAAGAGGAGCAGGAAAAAGCAAAAAATTTCAGAATTGCACCTTGCAATGCGGAGAAATTACTGTTTGTGCATTTACAATATTCATTGATTTTTGCCATTGAAAAACGTCCAGAAATGATTGAAGCTACTGACTGAATGAAAGGAGCTGGCATCTCACTCTCTTTGAATCTTCTTTATCATGCTAAGAGGAGCAGGAAAAAGCAAAAAATTTCAGAATTGCACCTTGCAATGCGGAGAAATTACTGTTTGTGCATTTACAATATTCATTAATTTTTGCCATTGAAAAACATCATGTTATTCATATCCCAGAAATGTTTGAAGCTACTGACTGAATGAAAGAAGCTGGCATCTCACTCTCTTTGAATCTTCTTTATCATGCTAAGAGGAGCAGGAAAAAGCAAAAAATTTCAGAATTGCACCTTGCAATGCGGAGAAATTACTGTTTGTGCATTTACAATATTCATTGATTTTTGCCATTGAAAAACGTCCAGAAATGATTGAAGCTACTGACTGAATGAAAGGAGCTGGCATCTCACTCTCTTTGAATCTTCTTTATCATGCTAAGAGGAGCAGGAAAAAGCAAAAAATTTCAGAATTGCACCTTGCAATGCGGAGAAATTACTGTTTGTGCATTTACAATATTCATTGATTTTTGCCATTGAAAAACATCATGTTATTCATATACCAGAAATGTTTGAAGCTACTGACTGAATGAAAGGAGCTGGCATCTCACTCTCTTTGAATCTTCTTTATCATGCTAAGAGGAGCAGGAAAAAGCAAAAAATTTCAGAATTGCACCTTGCAATGCGGAGAAATTACTGTTTGTGCATTTACAATATTCATTGATTTTTGCCATTGAAAAACGTCCAGAAATGATTGAAGCTACTGACTGAATGAAAGGAGCTGGCATCTCACTCTCTTTGAATCTTCTTTATCATGCTAAGAGGAGCAGGAAAATGCAAGAAATTTCAGAATTGCACCTTGCAATGCGGAGAAATTACTGTTTGTGCATTTACAATATTCATTGATTTTTGCCATTGAAAAACATCCAGAAATGATTGAAGCTACTGACTGAATGAAAGGAGCTGGCATCTCACTCTCTTTAAATCTTCTTTATCATGCTAAGAGGAGCAGGAAAAAGCCAAAAATTTCAGAATTGCACCTTGCAATGCGGAGAAATTACTGTTTGTGCATTTACAATATTCATTGATTTTTGCCATTGAAAAACATCATGTTATTCATATACCAAAAATGATTGAAGCTACTGACTGAATGAAAGGAGCTGGCATCTCACTCTCTTTGAATCTTCTTTATCATGCAAAGAGGAGCAGGAAAAAGCAAAAAATTTCAGAATTGCACCTTGCAATGCGGAGAAATTACTGTTTGTGCATTTACAATATTCATTGATTTTTGCCATTGAAAAACGTCCAGAAATGATTGATGCTACTGACTGAATGAAAGGAGCTGGCATCTCACTCTCTTTGAATCTTCTTTATCATGCTAAGAGGAGCAGGAAAAAGCAAAAAATTTCAGAATTGCACCTTGCAATGCGGAGAAATTACTGTTTGTGCATTTACAATATTCACTGATTTTTGCCATTGAAAAACGTCCAGAAATGATTGAAGCAACTGACTGAATGAAAGGAGCTGGCATCTCACTCTCTTTGAATCTTCTTTATCATGCTAAGAGGAGCAGGAAAAAGCAAAAAATTTCAGAATTGCACCTTGCAATGCGGAGAAATTACTGTTTGTGCATTTACAATATTCATTGATTTTTGCCATTGAAAAACGTCCAGAAATAATTGAAGCTACTGACTGAATGAAAGGAGCTGGCATCTCACTCTCTTTGAATCTTCTTTATCATGCTAAGAGGAGCAGGAAAAAGCAAAAAATTTCAGAATTGCAACTTGCAATGCGGAGAAATTACTGTTTGTGCATTTACAATATTCATTGATTTTTGCCATTGAAAAACATCATGTTATTCATATACCAGAAATGATTGAAGCTACTGACTGAATGAAGGAGCTGGCATCTCACTCTCTTTGAATCTTCTTTATCATGCTAAGAGGAGCAGGAAAAAGCAAAAAATTTCAGAATTGCACCTTGCAATGCGGAGAAATTACTGTTTGTGCATTTACAATATTCATTGATTTTTGCCATTGAAAAACGTCCAGAAATGATTGAAGCTACTGACTGAATGAAAGGAGCTGGCATCTCACTCTCTTTGAATCTTCTTTATCATGCTAAGAGGAGCAGGAAAAAGCAAAAAATTTCAGAATTGCACCTTGCAATGCGGAGAAATTACTGTTTGTGCTTTTACAATATTCATTGATTTTTGCCATTGAAAAACATCATGTTATTCATATACCAGAAATGTTTGAAGCTACTGACTGAATGAAAGGAGCTGGCATCTCACTCTCTTTGAATCTTCTTTATCATGCTAAGAGGAGCAGGAAAAAGCAAAAAATTTCAGAATTGCACCTTGCAATGCGGAGAAATTACTGTTTGTGCATTTACAATATTCATTGATTTTTGCCATTGAAAAATGTCCAGAAATGATTGAAGCTGCTGACTGAATGAAAGGAGCTGGCATCTCACTCTCTTTGAATCTTCTTTATCATGCTAAGAGGAGCAGGAAAAAGCAAAAAATTTCAGAATTGCACCTTGCAATGCGGAGAAATTACTGTTTGTGCATTTACAATATTCATTGATTTTTGCCATTGAAAAACATCATGTTATTCATATACCAGAAATGATTGAAGCTACTGACTGAATGAAAGGAGCTGGCATCTCACTCTCTTTGAATCTTCTTTATCATGCTAAGAGGAGCAGGAAAAAGCAAAAAATTTCAGAATTGCACCTTGCAATGCGGAGAAATTACTGTTTGTGCATTTACAATATTCATTGATTTTTGCCATTGAAAAACGTCCAGAAATGATTGAAGCTACTGACTGAATGAAAGGAGCTGGCATCTCACTCTCTTTGAATCTTCTTTATCATGCTAAGAGGAGCAGGAAAAAGCAAAAAATTTCAGAATTGCACCTTGCAATGCGGAGAAATTACTGTTTGTGCATTTACAATATTCATTGATTTTTGCCATTGAAAAACATCATGTTATTCATATACCAGAAATGATTGAAGCTACTGACTGAATGAAAGGAGCTGGCATCTCACTCTCTTTGAATCTTCTTTATCATGCTAAGAGGAGCAGGAAAAAGCAAAAAATTTCAGAATTGCACCTTGCAATGCGGAGAAATTACTGTTTGTGCATTTACAATATTCATTGATTTTTGCCATTGAAAAACGTCCAGAAATGATTGAAGCTACTGACTGAATGAAAGGAGCTGGCATCTCACTCTCTTTGAATCTTCTTTATCATGCTAAGAGGAGCAGGAAAAAGCAAAAAATTTCAGAATTGCACCTTGCAATGCGGAGAAATTACTGTTTGTGCATTTACAATATTCATTGATTTTTGCCATTGAAAAACGTCCAGAAATGATTGAAGCTACTGACTGAATGAAAGGAGCTGGCATCTCACTCTCTTTGAATCTTCTTTATCATGCTAAGAGGAGCAGGAAAAATCAAAAAATTTCAGAATTGCACCTTGCAATGCGGAGAAATTACTGTTTGTGCATTTACAATATTCATTGATTTTTGCCATTGAAAAACATCATGTTATTCATATACTAGAAATGTTTGAAGCTACTGACTGAATGAAAGGAGCTGGCATCTCACTCTCTTTGAATCTTCTTTATCATGCTAAGAGGAGCAGGAAAAAGCAAAAAATTTCAGAATTGCACCTTGCAATGCGGAGAAATTACTGTTTGTGCATTTACAATATTCATTGATTTTTGCCATTGAAAAACGTCCAGAAATGATTGAAGCTACTGACTGAATGAAAGGAGCTGGCATCTCACTCTCTTTGAATCTTCTTTATCATGCTAAGAGGAGCAGGAAAAAGCAAAAAATTTCAGAATTGCACCTTGCAATGCGGAGAAATTACTGTTTGTGCATTTACAATATTCATTGATTTTTGCCATTGAAAAACATCATGTTATTCATATACCAGAAATGATTGAAGCTACTGACTGAATGAAAGGAGCTGGCATCTCGCTCTCTTTGAATCTTCTTTATCATGCTAAGAGGAGCAGGAAAAAGCAAAAAATTTCAGAATTGCACCTTGCAATGCGGAGAAATTACTGTTTGTGCATTTACAATATTCATTGATTTTTGCCATTGAAAAACGTCCAGAAATGATTGAAGCTACTGACTGAATGAAAGGAGCTGGCATCTCACTCTCTTTGAATCTTTTTTATCATGCTAAGAGGAGCAGGAAAAAGCAAAAAATTTCAGAATTGCACCTTGCAATGTGGAGAAATTACTGTTTGTGCATTTACAATATTCATTGATTTTTGCCATTGAAAAACATCATGTTATTCATATACCAGAAATGATTGAAGCTACTGACTGAATGAAAGGAGCTGGCATCTCACTCTCTTTGAATCTTCTTTATCATGCTAAGAGGAGCAGGAAAAAGCAAAAAATTTCAGAATTGCACCTTGCAATGCGGAGAAATTACTGTTTGTGCATTTACAATATTCATTGATTTTTGCCATTGAAAAACGTCCAGAAATGATTGAAGCTACTGACTGAATGAAAGGAGCTGGCATCTCACTCTCTTTGAATCTTCTTTATCATGCTAAGAGGAGCAGGAAAAAGCAAAAAATTTCAGAATTGCACCTTGCAATGCGGAGAAATTACTGTTTGTGCTTTTACAATATTCATTGATTTTTGCCATTGAAAAACATCATGTTATTCATATACCAGAAATGTTTGAAGCTACTGACTGAATGAAAGGAGCTGGCATCTCACTCTCTTTGAATCTTCTTTATCATGCTAAGAGGAGCAGGAAAAAGCAAAAAATTTCAGAATTGCACCTTGCAATGCGGAGAAATTACTGTTTGTGCATTTACAATATTCTTTGATTTTTGCCATTGAAAAACGTCCAGAAATGATTGAAGCTACTGACTGAATGAAAGGAGCTGGCATCTCACTCTCTTTGAATCTTCTTTATCATGCTAAGAGGAGCAGGAAAAAGCAAAAAATTTCAGAATTGCACCTTGCAATGCGGAGAAATTACTGTTGGTGCATTTACAATATTCATTGATTTTTGCCATTGAAAAACGTCCAGAAATGATTGAAGCTACTGACTGAATGAAAGGAGCTGGCATCTCACTCTCTTTGAATCTTCTTTATCATGCTAAGAGGAGCAGGAAAAAGCAAAAAATTTCAGAATTGCAACTTGCAATGCGGAGAAATTACTGTTTGTGCATTTACAATATTCATTGATTTTTGCCATTGAAAAACATCATGTTATTCATATACCAGAAATGATTGAAGCTACTGACTGAATGAAAGGAGCTGGCATCTCACTCTCTTTGAATCTTCTTTATCATGCTAAGAGGAGCAGGAAAAAGCAAAAAATTTCAGAATTGCACCTTGCAATGCGGAGAAATTACTGTTTGTGCATTTACAATATTCATTGATTTTTGCCATTGAAAAACATCATGTTATTCATATACCAGAAATGTTTGAAGCTACTGACTGAATGAAAGGAGCTGGCATCTCACTCTCTTTGAATCTTCTTTATCATGCTAAGAGGAGCAGGAAAAAGCAAAAAATTTCAGAATTGCACCTTGCAATGCGGAGAAATTACTGTTTGTGCATTTACAATATTCATTGATTTTTGCCATTGAAAAACGTCCAGAAATGATTGAAGCTACTGACTGAATGAAAGGAGCTGGCATCTCACTCTCTTTGAATCTTCTTTATCATGCTAAGAGGAGCAGGAAAATGCAAGAAATTTCAGAATTGCACCTTGCAATGCGGAGAAATTACTGTTTGTGCATTTACAATATTCATTGATTTTTGCCATTGAAAAACATCCAGAAATGATTGAAGCTACTGACTGAATGAAAGGAGCTGGCATCTCACTCTCTTTGAATCTTCTTTATCATGCTAAGAGGAGCAGGAAAAAGCCAAAAATTTCAGAATTGCACCTTGCAATGCGGAGAAATTACTGTTTGTGCATTTACAATATTCATTGATTTTTGCCATTGAAAAACATCATGTTATTCATATACCAGAAATGATTGAAGCTACTGACTGAATGAAAGGAGCTGGCATCTCACTCTCTTTGAATCTTCTTTATCATGCAAAGAGGAGCAGGAAAAAGCAAAAAATTTCAGAATTGCACCTTGCAATGCGGAGAAATTACTGTTTGTGCATTTACAATATTCATTGATTTTTGCCATTGAAAAACGTCCAGAAATGATTGAAGCTACTGACTGAATGAAAGGAGCTGGCATCTCACTCTCTTTGAATCTTCTTTATCATGCTAAGAGGAGCAGGAAAAAGCAAAAAATTTCAGAATTGCACCTTGCAATGCGGAGAAATTACTGTTTGTGCATTTACAATATTCACTGATTTTTGCCATTGAAAAACGTCCAGAAATGATTGAAGCAACTGACTGAATGAAAGGAGCTGGCATCTCACTCTCTTTGAATCTTCTTTATCATGCTAAGAGGAGCAGGAAAAAGCAAAAAATTTCAGAATTGCACCTTGCAATGCGGAGAAATTACTGTTTGTGCATTTACAATATTCATTGATTTTTGCCATTGAAAAACGTCCAGAAATAATTGAAGCTACTGACTGAATGAAAGGAGATGGCATCTCACTCTCTTTGAATCTTCTTTAGCATGCTAAGAGGAGCAGGAAAAAGCAAAAAATTTCAGAATTGCAACTTGCAATGCGGAGAAATTACTGTTTGTGCATTTACAATATTCATTGATTTTTGCCATTGAAAAACATCATGTTATTCATATACCAGAAATGATTGAAGCTAGTGACTGAATGAAAGGAGCTGGCATCTCACTCTCTTTGAATCTTCTTTATCATGCTAAGAGGAGCAGGAAAAAGCAAAAAATTTCAGAATTGCACCTTGCAATGCGGAGAAATTACTGTTTGTGCATTTACAATATTCATTGATTTTTGCCATTGAAAAACGTCCAGAAATGATTGAAGCTACTGACTGAATGAAAGGAGCTGGCATCTCACTCTCTTTGAATCTTCTTTATCATGCTAAGAGGAGCAGGAAAAAGCAAAAAATTTCAGAATTGCACCTTGCAATGCGGAGAAATTACTGTTTGTGCTTTTACAATATTCATTGATTTTTGCCATTGAAAAACATCATGTTATTCATATACCAGAAATGTTTGAAGCTACTGACTGAATGAAAGGAGCTGGCATCTCACTCTCTTTGAATCTTCTTTATCATGCTAAGAGGAGCAGGAAAAAGCAAAAAATTTCAGAATTGCACCTTGCAATGCGGAGAAATTACTGTTTGTGCATTTACAATATTCATTGATTTTTGCCATTGAAAAATGTCCAGAAATGATTGAAGCTGCTGACTGAATGAAAGGAGCTGGCATCTCACTCTCTTTGAATCTTCTTTATCATGCTAAGAGGAGCAGGAAAAAGCAAAAAATTTCAGAATTGCACCTTGCAATGCGGAGAAATTACTGCTTGTGCATTTACAATATTCATTGATTTTTGCCATTGAAAAACATCATGTTATTCATATACCAGAAATGATTGAAGCTACTGACTGAATGAAAGGAGCTGGCATCTCACTCTCTTTGAATCTTCTTTATCATGCTAAGAGGAGCAGGAAAAAGCAAAAAATTTCAGAATTGCACCTTGCAATGCGGAGAAATTACTGTTTGTGCATTTACAATATTCATTGATTTTTGCCTTTGAAAAACGTCCAGAAATGATTGAAGCTACTGACTGAATGAAAGGAGCTGGCATCTCACTCTCTTTGAATCTTCTTTATCATGCTAAGAGGAGCAGGAAAAAGCAAAAAATTTCAGAATTGCACCTTGCAATGCGGAGAAATTACTGTTTGTGCATTTACAATATTCATTGATTTTTGCCATTGAAAAACGTCCAGAAATGATTGAAGCTACTGACTGAATGAAAGGAGCTGGCATCTCACTCTCTTTGAATCTTCTTTATCATGCTAAGAGGAGCAGGAAAAAGCAAAAAATTTCAGAATTGCACCTTGCAATGCGGAGAAATTACTGTTTGTGCATTTACAATATTCATTGATTTTTGCCATTGAAAAACATCATGTTATTCATATACCAGAAATGTTTGAAGCTACTGACTGAATGAAAGGAGCTGGCATCTCACTCTCTTTGAATCTTCTTTATCATGCTAAGAGGAGCAGGAAAAAGCAAAAAATTTCAGAATTGCACCTTGCAATGCGGAGAAATTACTGTTTGTGCATTTACAATATTCATTGATTTTTGCCATTGAAAAACGTCCAGAAATGATTGAAGCTACTGACTGAATGAAAGGAGCTGGCATCTCACTCTCTTTGAATCTTCTTTATCATGCTAAGAGGAGCAGGAAAAAGCAAAAAATTTCAGAATTGCACCTTGCAATGCGGAGAAATTACTGTTTGTGCATTTACAATATTCATTGATTTTTGCCATTGAAAAACATCATGTTATTCATATACCAGAAATGATTGAAGCTACTGACTGAATGAAAGGAGCTGGCATCTCGCTCTCTTTGAATCTTCTTTATCATGCTAAGAGGAGCAGGAAAAAGCAAAAAATTTCAGAATTGCACCTTGCAATGCGGAGAAATTACTGTTTGTGCATTTACAATATTCATTGATTTTTGCCATTGAAAAACGTCCAGAAATGATTGAAGCTACTGACTGAATGAAAGGAGCTGGCATCTCACTCTCTTTGAATCTTCTTTATCATGCTAAGAGGAGCAGGAAAAAGCGAAAAATTTCAGAATTGCACCTTGCAATGTGGAGAAATTACTGTTTGTGCATTTACAATATTCATTGATTTTTGCCATTGAAAAACATCATGTTATTCATATACCAGAAATGATTGAAGCTACTGACTGAATGAAAGGAGCTGGCATCTCACTCTCTTTGAATCTTCTTTATCATGCTAAGAGGAGCAGGAAAAAGCAAAAAAATTCAGAATTGCACCTTGCAATGCGGAGAAATTACTGTTTGTGCATTTACAATATTCATTGATTTTTGCCATTGAAAAACGTCCAGAAATGATTGAAGCTACTGACTGAATGAAAGGAGCTGGCATCTCACTCTCTTTGAATCTTCTTTATCATGCTAAGAGGAGCAGGAAAAAGCAAAAAATTTCAGAATTGCACCTTGCAATGCGGAGAAATTACTGTTTGTGCTTTTACAATATTCATTGATTTTTGCCATTGAAAAACATCATGTTATTCATATACCAGAAATGTTTGAAGCTACTGACTGAATGAAAGGAGCTGGCATCTCACACTCTTTGAATCTTCTTTATCATGCTAAGAGGAGCAGGAAAAAGCAAAAAATTTCAGAATTGCACCTTGCAATGCGGAGAAATTACTGTTTGTGCATTTACAATATTCATTGATTTTTGCCATTGAAAAACGTCCAGAAATGATTGAAGCTACTGACTGAATGAAAGGAGCTGGCATCTCACTCTCTTTGAATCTTCTTTATCATGCTAAGAGGAGCAGGAAAAAGCAAAAAATTTCAGAATTGCACCTTGCAATGCGGAGAAATTACTGTTTGTGCATTTACAATATTCATTGATTTTTGCCATTGAAAAACGTCCAGAAATGATTGAAGCTACTGACTGAATGAAAGGAGCTGGCATCTCACTCTCTTTGAATCTTCTTTATCATGCTAAGAGGAGCAGGAAAAAGCAAAAAATTTCAGAATTGCAACTTGCAATGCGGAGAAATTACTGTTTGTGCATTTACAATATTCATTGATTTTTGCCATTGAAAAACATCATGTTATTCATATACCAGAAATGATTGAAGCTACTGACTGAATGAAAGGAGCTGGCATCTCACTCTCTTTGAATCTTCTTTATCATGCTAAGAGGAGCAGGAAAAAGCAAAAAATTTCAGAATTGCACCTTGCAATGCGGAGCAATTACTGTTTGTGCATTTACAATATTCATTGATTTTTGCCATTGAAAAACGTCCAGAAATGATTGAAGCTACTGACTGAATGAAAGGAGCTGGCATCTCACTCTCTTTGAATCTTCTTTATCATGCTAAGAGGAGCAGGAAAAAGCAAAAAATTTCAGAATTGCACCTTGCAATGCGGAGAAATTACTGTTTGTGCATTTACAATATTCATTGATTTTTGCCATTGAAAAACGTCCAGAAATGATTGAAGCTACTGACTGAATGAAAGGAGCTGGCATCTCACTCTCTTTGAATCTTCTTTATCATGCTAAGAGGAGAAGGAAAAAGCAAAAAATTTCAGAATTGCACCTTGCAATGCGGAGAAATTACTGTTTGTGCATTTACAATATTCATTAATTTTTGCCATTGAAAAACATCATGTTATTCATATCCCAGAAATGTTTGAAGCTACTGACTGAATGAAAGAAGCTGGCATCTCACTCTCTTTGAATCTTCTTTATCATGCTAAGAGGAGCAGGAAAAAGCAAAAAATTTCAGAATTGCACCTTGCAATGCGGAGAAATTACTGTTTGTGCATTTACAATATTCATTGATTTTTGCCATTGAAAAACATCATGTTATTCATATACCAGAAATGTTTGAAGCTACTGACTGAATGAAAAGAGCTGGCATCTCACTCTCTTTGAATCTTCTTTATCATGCTAAGAGGAGCAGGAAAAAGCAAAAAATTTCAGAATTGCACCTTGCAATGCGGAGAAATTACTGTTTGTGCATTTACAATATTCATTGATTTTTGCCATTGAAAAACGTCCAGAAATGATTGAAGCTACTGACTGAATGAAAGGAGCTGGCATCTCACTCTCTTTGAATCTTCTTTATCATGCTAAGAGGAGCAGGAAAAAGCAAATAATTTCAGAATTGCACCTTGCAATGCGGAGAAATTACTGTTTGTGCATTTACAATATTCATTGATTTTTGCCATTGAAAAACATCATGTTATTCATATACCAGAAATGTTTGAAGCTACTGACTGAATGAAAGGAGCTGGTATCTCACTCTCTTTGAATCTTCTTTATCATGCTAAGAGGAGCAGGAAAAAGCAAAAAATTTCAGAATTGCACCTTGCAATGCGGAGAAATTACTGTTTGTGCATTTACAATATTCATTGATTTTTGCCATTGAAAAACGTCCAGAAATGATTGAAGCTACTGACTGAATGAAAGGAGCTGGCATCTCACTCTCTTTGAATCTTCTTTATCATGCTAAGAGGAGCAGGAAAAAGCAAAAAATTTCAGAATTGCACCTTGCAATGCGGAGAAATTACTGTTTGTGCATTTACAATATTCATTGATTTTTGCCATTGAAAAACGTCCAGAAATGATTGAAGCTACTGACTGAATGAAAGGAGCTGGCATCTCACTCTCTTTGAATCTTCTTTATCATGCTAAGAGGAGCAGGAAAAAGCAAAAAATTTCAGAATTGCAACTTGCAATGCGGAGAAATTACTGTTTGTGCATTTACAATATTCATTGATTTTTGCCATTGAAAAACATCATGTTATTCATATACCAGAAATGATTGAAGCTACTGACTGAATGAAAGGAGCTGGCATCTCACTCTCTTTGAATCTTCTTTATCATGCTAAGAGGAGCAGGAAAAAGCAAAAAATTTCAGAATTGCACCTTGCAATGCGGAGAAATGACTGTTTGTGCATTTACAATATTCATTGATTTTTGCCATTGAAAAACGTCCAGAAATGATTGAAGCTACTGACTGAATGAAAGGAGCTGGCATCTCACTCTCTTTGAATCTTCTTTATCATGCTAAGAGGAGCAGGAAAAAGCAAAAAATTTCAGAATTGCACCTTGCAATGCGGAGAAATTACTGTTTGTGCATTTACAATATTCATTAATTTTTGCCATTGAAAAACATCATGTTATTCATATCCCAGAAATGTTTGAAGCTACTGACAATGAAAGAAGCTGGCATCTCACTCTCTTTGAATCTTCTTTATCATGCTAATAGGAGCAGGAAAAAGCAAAAAATTTCAGAATTGCACCTTGCAATGCGGAGAAATTACTTTTTGTGCATTTACAATATTCATTGATTTTTGCCATTGAAAAACGTCCAGAAATGATTGAAGCTACTGACTGAATGAAAGGAGCTGGCATCTCACTCTCTTTGAATCTTCTTTATCATGCTAAGAGGAGCAGGAAAAAGCAAAAAATTTCAGAATTGCACCTTGCAATGCGGAGAAATTACTGTTTGTGCATTTACAATATTCATTAATTTTTGCCATTGAAAAACATCATGTTATTCATATCCCAGAAATGTTTGAAGCTACTGACAATGAAAGAAGCTGGCATCTCACTCTCTTTGAATCTTCTTTATCATGCTAATAGGAGCAGGAAAAAGCAAAAAATTTCAGAATTGCACCTTGCAATGCGGAGAAATTACTTTTTGTGCATTTACAATATTCATTGATTTTTGCCATTGAAAAACGTCCAGAAATGATTGAAGCTACTGACTGAATGAAAGGAGCTGGCATCTCACTCTCTTTGAATCTTCTTTATCATGCTAAGAGGAGCAGGAAAAAGCAAAAAATTTCAGAATTGCACCTTGCAATGCGGAGAAATTACTGTTTGTGCACTTACAATATTCATTGATTTTTGCCATTGAAAAACATCATGTTATTCATATACCAGAAATGTTTGAAGCTACTGACTGAATGAAAGGAGCTGGCATCTCACTCTCTTTGAATCTTCTTTATCATGCTAAGAGGAGCAGGAAAAAGCAAAAAATTTCAGAATTGCACCTTGCAATGCGGAGAAATTACTGTTTGTGCATTTACAATATTCATTGATTTTTGCCATTGAAAAACGTCCAGAAATGATTGAAGCTACTGACTGAATGAAAGGAGCTGGCATCTCACTCTCTTTGAATCTTCTTTATCATGCTAAGAGGAGCAGGAAAATGCAAGAAATTTCAGAATTGCACGTTGCAATGCGGAGAAATTACTGTTTGTGCATTTATAATATTCATTGATTTTTGCCATTGAAAAACATCCAGAAATGATTGAAGCTACTGACTGAATGAAAGGAGCTGGCATCTCACTCTCTTTGAATCTTCTTTATCATGCTAAGAGGAGCAGGAAAAAGCAAAAAATTTCAGAATTGCACCTTGCAATGCGGAGAAATTACTGTTTGTGCATTTACAATATTCATTGATTTTTGCCATTGAAAAACATCATGTTATTCATATACCAGAAATGATTGAAGCTACTGACTGAATGAAAGGAGCTGGCATCTCACTCTCTTTGAATCTTCTTTATCATGCTAAGAGGAGCAGGAAAAAGCAAAAAATTTCAGAATTGCACCTTGCAATGCGGAGAAATTACTGTTTGTGCATTTACAATATTCATTGATTTTTGCATTGAAAAACGTCCAGAAATGACTGAAGCTACTGACTGAATGAAAGGAGCTGGCATCTCACTCTCTTTGAATCTTCTTTATCATGCTAAGAGGAGCAGGAAAAAGCAAAAAATTTCAGAATTGCATCTTGCAATGCGGAGAAATTACTGTTTGTGCATTTACAATATTCATTGATTTTTGCCATTGAAAAACGTCCAGAAATGATTGAAGCTACTGACTGAATGAAAGGAGCTGGCATCTCACTCTCTTTGAATCTTCTTTATCATGCTAAGAGGAGCAGGAAAAAGCAAAAAATTTCAGAATTGCACCTTGCAATGCGGAGAAATTACTGTTTGTGCATTTACAATATTCATTGATTTTTGCCATTGAAAAACATCATGTTATTCATATACCAGAAATGATTGAAGCTACTGACTGAATGAAAGGAGCTGGCATCTCACTCTCTTTGAATCTTCTTTATCATGCTAAGAGGAGCAGGAAAAAGCAAAAAATTTCAGAATTGCACCTTGCAATGCGGAGAAATTACTGTTTGTGCATTTACAATATTCATTGATTTTTGCCATTGAAAAACGTCCAGAAATGATTGAAGCTACTGACTGAATGAAAGGAGCTGGCATCTCACTCTCTTTGAATCTTCTTTATCATGCTAAGAGGAGCAGGAAAAAGCAAAAAATTTCAGAATTGCACCTTGCAATGCGGAGAAATTACTGTTTGTGCATTTACAATATTCATTGATTTTTGCCATTGAAAAACGTCCAGAAATGATTGAAGCTACTGACTGAATGAAAGGAGCTGGCATCTCACTCTCTTTGAATCTTCTTTATCATGCTAGTATTAGCAGGAAAAAGCAAAAAATTTCAGATTTGCACCTGGCAATGTGGAGATATTACTGTTTGTGCATTTACAATATTCATTGAATTTTGCCATTGAAAAACGTCCAGAAATGTTTGAAGCTACTGACTGAATGAAAGGAGCTGGCATCTCACTCTATTTGAATCTTCTTTATCATGCTAGGATTAGCAGGAAAAAGCAAAAAATTTCAGAATTGCACCTTGCAATGTGGAGATATTACTGTTTGTGCATTTACAATATTCATTGATTTTTGCCATTGAAAAACGTCCAGAAATGTTTATACCAGAAATGTTTGAAGCTACTGACTGAATGAAAGGAGCTGGCATCTCACTCTCTTTGAATCTTCTTTATCATGCTAAGAGGAGCAGGAAAAAGCAAAAAATTTCAGAATTGCACCTTGCAATGCGGAGAAATTACTGTTTGTGCATTTACAATATTCATTGATTTTTGCCATTGAAAAACGTCCAGAAATGACTGAAGCTACTGACTGAATGAAAGGAGCTGGCATCTCACTCTCTTTGAATCTTCTTTATCATGCTAAGAGGAGCAGGAAAAAGCAAAAAATTTCAAAATTGCACCTTGCAATGCGGAGAAATTACTGTTTGTGCATTTACAATATTCATTGATTTTTGCCATTGAAAAACGTCCAGAAATGATTGAAGCTACTGACTGAATGAAAGGAGCTGGCATCTCACTCTCTTTGAATCTTCTTTATCATGCTAAGAGGAGCAGGAAAAAGCAAAAAATTTCAGAATTGCACCTTGCAATGCGGAGAAATTACTGTTTGTGCATTTACAATATTCATTGATTTTTGCCATTGAAAAACATCATGTTATTCATATACCAGAAATGATTGAAGCTACTGACTGAATGAAAGGAGCTGGCATCTCACTCTCTTTGAATCTTCTTTATCATGCTAAGAGGAGCAGGAAAAAGCAAAAAATTTCAGAATTGCACCTTGCAATGCGGAGAAATTACTGTTTGTGCATTTACAATATTCATTGATTTTTGCCATTGAAAAACGTCCAGAAATGATTGAAGCTACTGACTGAATGAAAGGAGCTGGCATCTCACTCTCTTTGAATCTTTTTTATCATGCTAAGAGGAGCAGGAAAAAGCAAAAAATTTCAGAATTGCATCTTGCAATGCGGAGAAATTACTGTTTGTGCATTTACAATATTCATTGATTTTTGTCATTGAAAAACGTCCAGAAATGATTGAAGCTACTGACTGAATGAAAGGAGCTGGCATCTCACTCTCTTTGAATCTTCTTTATCATGCTAAGAGGAGCAGGAAAAAGCAAAAAATTTCAGAATTGCACCTTGCAATGCGGAGAAATTACTGTTTGTGCATTTACAATATTCATTGATTTTTGCCATTGAAAAACGTCCAGAAATGATTGAAGCTACTGACTGAATGAAAGGAGCTGGAATCTCACTCTCTTTGAATCTTCTTTATCATGCTAAGAGGAGCAGGAAAAAGCAAAAAATTTCAGAATTGCAACTTGCAATGCGGAGAAATTACTGTTTGTGCATTTACAATATTCATTGATTTTTGCCATTGAAAAACATCATGTTATTCATATACCAGAAATGATTGAAGCTACTGACTGAATGAAAGGAGCTGGCATCTCACTCTCTTTGAATCTTCTTTATCATGCTAAGAGGAGCAGGAAAAAGCAAAAAATTTCAGAATTGCACCTTGCAATGCGGAGAAATTACTGTTTGTGCATTTACAATATTCATTGATTTTTGCCATTGAAAAACGTCCAGAAATGATTGAAGCTACTGACTGAATGAAAGGAGCTGGCATCTCACTCTCTTTGAATCTTCTTTATCATGCTAAGAGGAGCAGGAAAAAGCAAAAAATTTCAGAATTGCACCTTGCAATGCGGAGAAATTACTGTTTGTGCATTTACAATATTCATTGATTTTTGCCATTGAAAAACGTCCAGAAATGATTGAAGCTACTGACTGAATGAAAGGAGCTGGCATCTCACTCTCTTTGAATCTTCTTTATCATGCTAAGAGGAGCAGGAAAAAGCAAAAAATTTCAGAATTGCACCTTGCAATGCGGAGAAATTACTGTTTGTGCATTTACAATATTCATTAATTTTTGCCATTGAAAAACATCATGTTATTCATATCCCAGAAATGTTTGAAGCTAATGACTGAATGAAAGAAGCTGGCATCTCACTCTCTTTGAATCTTCTTTATCATGCTAAGAGGAGCAGGAAAAAGCAAAAAATTTCAGAATTGCACCTTGCAATGCGGAGAAATTACTGTTTGTGCATTTACAATATTCATTGATTTTTGCCATTGAAAAACGTCCAGAAATGATTGAAGCTACTGACTGAATGAAAGGAGCTGGCATCTCACTCTCTTTGAATCTTCTTTATCATGCTAAGAGGAGCAGGAAAAAGCAAAAAATTTCAGAATTGCACCTTGCAATGCGGAGAAATTACTGTTTGTGCATTTACAATATTCATTGATTTTTGCCATTGAAAAACATCATGTTATTCATATACCAGAAATGTTTGAAGCTACTGACTGAATGAAAGGAGCTGGCATCTCACTCTCTTTGAATCTTCTTTATCATGCTAAGAGGAGCAGGAAAAAGCAAAAAATTTCAGAATTGCACCTTGCAATGCGGAGAAATTACTGTTTGTGCATTTACAATATTCATTGATTTTTGCCATTGAAAAACGTCCAGAAATGATTGAAGCTACTGACTGAATGAAAGGAGCTGGCATCTCACTCTCTTTGAATCTTCTTTATCATGCTAAGAGGAGCAGGAAAATGCAAGAAATTTCAGAATTGCACCTTGCAATGCGGAGAAATTACTGTTTGTGCATTTACAATATTCATTGATTTTTGCCATTGAAAAACATCCAGAAATGATTGAAGCTACTGACTGAATGAAAGGAGCTGGCATCTCACTCTCTTTGAATCTTCTTTATCATGCTAAGAGGAGCAGGAAAAAGCCAAAAATTTCAGAATTGCACCTTGCAATGCGGAGAAATTACTGTTTGTGCATTTACAATATTCATTGATTTTTGCCATTGAAAAACATCATGTTATTCATATACCAAAAATGATTGAAGCTACTGACTGAATGAAAGGAGCTGGCATCTCACTCTCTTTGAATCTTCTTTATCATGCAAAGAGGAGCAGGAAAAAGCAAAAAATTTCAGAATTGCACCTTGCAATGCGGAGAAATTACTGTTTGTGCATTTACAATATTCATTGATTTTTGCCATTGAAAAACGTCCAGAAATGATTGAAGCTACTGACTGAATGAAAGGAGCTGGCATCTCACTCTCTTTGAATCTTCTTTATCATGCTAAGAGGAGCAGGAAAAAGCAAAAAATTTCAGAATTGCACCTTGCAATGCGGAGAAATTACTGTTTGTGCATTTACAATATTCACTGATTTTTGCCATTGAAAAACGTCCAGAAATGATTGAAGCAACTGACTGAATGAAAGGAGCTGGCATCTCACTCTCTTTGAATCTTCTTTATCATGCTAAGAGGAGCAGGAAAAAGCAAAAAATTTCAGAATTGCACCTTGCAATGCGGAGAAATTACTGTTTGTGCATTTACAATATTCATTGATTTTTGCCATTGAAAAACGTCCAGAAATAATTGAAGCTACTGACTGAATGAAAGGAGCTGGCATCTCACTCTCTTTGAATCTTCTTTATCATGCTAAGAGGAGCAGGAAAAAGCAAAAAATTTCAGAATTGCAACTTGCAATGCGGAGAAATTACTGTTTGTGCATTTACAATATTCATTGATTTTTGCCATTGAAAAACATCATGTTATTCATATACCAGAAATGATTGAAGCTACTGACTGAATGAAAGGAGCTGGCATCTCACTCTCTTTGAATCTTCTTTATCATGCTAAGAGGAGCAGGAAAAAGCAAAAAATTTCAGAATTGCACCTTGCAATGCGGAGAAATTACTGTTTGTGCATTTACAATATTCATTGATTTTTGCCATTGAAAAACGTCCAGAAATGATTGAAGCTACTGACTGAATGAAAGGAGCTGGCATCTCACTCTCTTTGAATCTTCTTTATCATGCTAAGAGGAGCAGGAAAAAGCAAAAAATTTCAGAATTGCACCTTGCAATGCGGAGAAATTACTGTTTGTGCTTTTACAATATTCATTGATTTTTGCCATTGAAAAACATCATGTTATTCATATACCAGAAATGTTTGAAGCTACTGACTGAATGAAAGGAGCTGGCATCTCACTCTCTTTGAATCTTCTTTATCATGCTAAGAGGAGCAGGAAAAAGCAAAAAATTTCAGAATTGCACCTTGCAATGCGGAGAAATTACTGTTTGTGCATTTACAATATTCATTGATTTTTGCCATTGAAAAATGTCCAGAAATGATTGAAGCTGCTGACTGAATGAAAGGAGCTGGCATCTCACTCTCTTTGAATCTTCTTTATCATGCTAAGAGGAGCAGGAAAAAGCAAAAAATTTCAGAATTGCACCTTGCAATGCGGAGAAATTACTGTTTGTGCATTTACAATATTCATTGATTTTTGCCATTGAAAAACATCATGTTATTCATATACCAGAAATGATTGAAGCTACTGACTGAATGAAAGGAGCTGGCATCTCACTCTCTTTGAATCTTCTTTATCATGCTAAGAGGAGCAGGAAAAAGCAAAAAATTTCAGAATTGCACCTTGCAATGCGGAGAAATTACTGTTTGTGCATTTACAATATTCATTGATTTTTGCCATTGAAAAACGTCCAGAAATGATTGAAGCTACTGACTGAATGAAAGGAGCTGGCATCTCACTCTCTTTGAATCTTCTTTATCATGCTAAGAGGAGCAGGAAAAAGCAAAAAATTTCAGAATTGCACCTTGCAATGCGGAGAAATTACTGTTTGTGCATTTACAATATTCATTGATTTTTGCCATTGAAAAACATCATGTTATTCATATACCAGAAATGATTGAAGCTACTGACTGAATGAAAGGAGCTGGCATCTCACTCTCTTTGAATCTTCTTTATCATGCTAAGAGGAGCAGGAAAAAGCAAAAAATTTCAGAATTGCACCTTGCAATGCGGAGAAATTACTGTTTGTGCATTTACAATATTCATTGATTTTTGCCATTGAAAAACGTCCAGAAATGATTGAAGCTACTGACTGAATGAAAGGAGCTGGCATCTCACTCTCTTTGAATCTTCTTTATCATGCTAAGAGGAGCAGGAAAAAGCAAAAAATTTCAGAATTGCACCTTGCAATGCGGAGAAATTACTGTTTGTGCATTTACAATATTCATTGATTTTTGCCATTGAAAAACGTCCAGAAATGATTGAAGCTACTGACTGAATGAAAGGAGCTGGCATCTCACTCTCTTTGAATCTTCTTTATCATGCTAAGAGGAGCAGGAAAAATCAAAAAATTTCAGAATTGCACCTTGCAATGCGGAGAAATTACTGTTTGTGCATTTACAATATTCATTGATTTTTGCCATTGAAAAACATCATGTTATTCATATACTAGAAATGTTTGAAGCTACTGACTGAATGAAAGGAGCTGGCATCTCACTCTCTTTGAATCTTCTTTATCATGCTAAGAGGAGCAGGAAAAAGCAAAAAATTTCAGAATTACACCTTGCAATGCGGAGAAATTACTGTTTGTGCATTTACAATATTCATTGATTTTTGCCATTGAAAAACGTCCAGAAATGATTGAAGCTACTGACTGAATGAAAGGAGCTGGCATCTCACTCTCTTTGAATCTTCTTTATCATGCTAAGAGGAGCAGGAAAAAGCAAAAAATTTCAGAATTGCACCTTGCAATGCGGAGAAATTACTGTTTGTGCATTTACAATATTCATTGATTTTTGCCATTGAAAAACATCATGTTATTCATATACCAGAAATGATTGAAGCTACTGACTGAATGAAAGGAGCTGGCATCTCGCTCTCTTTGAATCTTCTTTATCATGCTAAGAGGAGCAGGAAAAAGCAAAAAATTTCAGAATTGCACCTTGCAATGCGGAGAAATTACTGTTTGTGCATTTACAATATTCATTGATTTTTGCCATTGAAAAACGTCCAGAAATGATTGAAGCTACTGACTGAATGAAAGGAGCTGGCATCTCACTCTCTTTGAATCTTCTTTATCATGCTAAGAGGAGCAGGAAAAAGCAAAAAATTTCAGAATTGCACCTTGCAATGTGGAGAAATTACTGTTTGTGCATTTACAATATTCATTGATTTTTGCCATTGAAAAACATCATGTTATTCATATACCAGAAATGATTGAAGCTACTGACTGAATGAAAGGAGCTGGCATCTCACTCTCTTTGAATCTTCTTTATCATGCTAAGAGGAGCAGGAAAAAGCAAAAAATTTCAGAATTGCACCTTGCAATGCGGAGAAATTACTGTTTGTGCATTTACAATATTCATTGATTTTTGCCATTGAAAAACGTCCAGAAATGATTGAAGCTACTGACTGAATGAAAGGAGCTGGCATCTCACTCTCTTTGAATCTTCTTTATCATGCTAAGAGGAGCAGGAAAAAGCCAAAAATTTCAGAATTGCACCTTGCAATGCGGAGAAATTACTGTTTGTGCTTTTACAATATTCATTGATTTTTGCCATTGAAAAACATCATGTTATTCATATACCAGAAATGTTTGAAGCTACTGACTGAATGAAAGGAGCTGGCATCTCACTCTCTTTGAATCTTCTTTATCATGCTAAGAGGAGCAGGAAAAAGCAAAAAATTTCAGAATTGCACCTTGCAATGCGGAGAAATTACTGTTTGTGCATTTACAATATTCTTTGATTTTTGCCATTGAAAAACGTCCAGAAATGATTGAAGCTACTGACTGAATGAAAGGAGCTGGCATCTCACTCTCTTTGAATCTTCTTTATCATGCTAAGAGGAGCAGGAAAAAGCAAAAAATTTCAGAATTGCACCTTGCAATGCGGAGAAATTACTGTTGGTGCATTTACAATATTCATTGATTTTTGCCATTGAAAAACGTCCAGAAATGATTGAAGCTACTGACTGAATGAAAGGAGCTGGCATCTCACTCTCTTTGAATCTTCTTTATCATGCTAAGAGGAGCAGGAAAAAGCAAAAAATTTCAGAATTGCAACTTGCAATGCGGAGAAATTACTGTTTGTGCATTTACAATATTCATTGATTTTTGCCATTGAAAAACATCATGTTATTCATATACCAGAAATGATTGAAGCTACTGACTGAATGAAAGGAGCTGGCATCTCACTCTCTTTGAATCTTCTTTATCATGCTAAGAGGAGCAGGAAAAAGCAAAAAATTTCAGAATTGCACCTTGCAATGCGGAGAAATTACTGTTTGTGCATTTACAATATTCATTGATTTTTGCCATTGAAAAACATCATGTTATTCATATACCAGAAATGTTTGAAGCTACTGACTGAATGAAAGGAGCTGGCATCTCACTCTCTTTGAATCTTCTTTATCATGCTAAGAGGAGCAGGAAAAAGCAAAAAATTTCAGAATTGCACCTTGCAATGCGGAGAAATTACTGTTTGTGCATTTACAATATTCATTGATTTTTGCCATTGAAAAACGTCCAGAAATGATTGAAGCTACTGACTGAATGAAAGGAGCTGGCATCTCACTCTCTTTGAATCTTCTTTATCATGCTAAGAGGAGCAGGAAAATGCAAGAAATTTCAGAATTGCACCTTGCAATGCGGAGAAATTACTGTTTGTGCATTTACAATATTCATTGATTTTTGCCATTGAAAAACATCCAGAAATGATTGAAGCTACTGACTGAATGAAAGGAGCTGGCATCTCACTCTCTTTGAATCTTCTTTATCATGCTAAGAGGAGCAGGAAAAAGCCAAAAATTTCAGAATTGCACCTTGCAATGCGGAGAAATTACTGTTTGTGCATTTACAATATTCATTGATTTTTGCCATTGAAAAACATCATGTTATTCATATACCAGAAATGATTGAAGCTACTGACTGAATGAAAGGAGCTGGCATCTCACTCTCTTTGAATCTTCTTTATCATGCAAAGAGGAGCAGGAAAAAGCAAAAAATTTCAGAATTGCACCTTGCAATGCGGAGAAATTACTGTTTGTGCATTTACAATATTCATTGATTTTTGCCATTGAAAAACGTCCAGAAATGATTGAAGCTACTGACTGAATGAAAGGAGCTGGCATCTCACTCTCTTTGAATCTTCTTTATCATGCTAAGAGGAGCAGGAAAAAGCAAAAAATTTCAGAATTGCACCTTGCAATGCGGAGAAATTACTGTTTGTGCATTTACAATATTCACTGATTTTTGCCATTGAAAAACGTCCAGAAATGATTGAAGCAACTGACTGAATGAAAGGAGCTGGCATCTCACTCTCTTTGAATCTTCTTTATCATGCTAAGAGGAGCAGGAAAAAGCAAAAAATTTCAGAATTGCACCTTGCAATGCGGAGAAATTACTGTTTGTGCATTTACAATATTCATTGATTTTTGCCATTGAAAAACGTCCAGAAATAATTGAAGCTACTGACTGAATGAAAGGAGCTGGCATCTCACTCTCTTTGAATCTTCTTTATCATGCTAAGAGGAGCAGGAAAAAGCAAAAAATTTCAGAATTGCAACTTGCAATGCGGAGAAATTACTGTTTGTGCATTTACAATATTCATTGATTTTTGCCATTGAAAAACATCATGTTATTCATATACCAGAAATGATTGAAGCTAGTGACTGAATGAAAGGAGCTGGCATCTCACTCTCTTTGAATCTTCTTTATCATGCTAAGAGGAGCAGGAAAAAGCAAAAAATTTCAGAATTGCACCTTGCAATGCGGAGAAATTACTGTTTGTGCATTTACAATATTCATTGATTTTTGCCATTGAAAAACGTCCAGAAATGATTGAAGCTACTGACTGAATGAAAGGAGCTGGCATCTCACTCTCTTTGAATCTTCTTTATCATGCTAAGAGGAGCAGGAAAAAGCAAAAATTTCAGAATTGCACCTTGCAATGCGGAGAAATTACTGTTTGTGCTTTTACAATATTCATTGATTTTTGCCATTGAAAAACATCATGTTATTCATATACCAGAAATGTTTGAAGCTACTGACTGAATGAAAGGAGCTGGCATCTCACTCTCTTTGAATCTTCTTTATCATGCTAAGAGGAGCAGGAAAAAGCAAAAAATTTCAGAATTGCACCTTGCAATGCGGAGAAATTACTGTTTGTGCATTTACAATATTCATTGATTTTTGCCATTGAAAAATGTCCAGAAATGATTGAAGCTGCTGACTGAATGAAAGGAGCTGGCATCTCACTCTCTTTGAATCTTCTTTATCATGCTAAGAGGAGCAGGAAAAAGCAAAAAATTTCAGAATTGCACCTTGCAATGCGGAGAAATTACTGTTTGTGCATTTACAATATTCATTGATTTTTGCCATTGAAAAACATCATGTTATTCATATACCAGAAATGATTGAAGCTACTGACTGAATGAAAGGAGCTGGCATCTCACTCTCTTTGAATCTTCTTTATCATGCTAAGAGGAGCAGGAAAAAGCAAAAAATTTCAGAATTGCACCTTGCAATGCGGAGAAATTACTGTTTGTGCATTTACAATATTCATTGATTTTTGCCATTGAAAAACGTCCAGAAATGATTGAAGCTACTGACTGAATGAAAGGAGCTGGCATCTCACTCTCTTTGAATCTTCTTTATCATGCTAAGAGGAGCAGGAAAAAGCAAAAAATTTCAGAATTGCACCTTGCAATGCGGAGAAATTACTGTTTGTGCATTTACAATATTCATTGATTTTTGCCATTGAAAAACGTCCAGAAATGATTGAAGCTACTGACTGAATGAAAGGAGCTGGCATCTCACTCTCTTTGAATCTTCTTTATCATGCTAAGAGGAGCAGGAAAAAGCAAAAAATTTCAGAATTGCACCTTGCAATGCGGAGAAATTACTGTTTGTGCATTTACAATATTCATTGATTTTTGCCATTGAAAAACATCATGTTATTCATATACCAGAAATGTTTGAAGCTACTGACTGAATGAAAGGAGCTGGCATCTCACTCTCTTTGAATCTTCTTTATCATGCTAAGAGGAGCAGGAAAAAGCAAAAAATTTCAGAATTGCACCTTGCAATGCGGAGAAATTACTGTTTGTGCATTTACAATATTCATTGATTTTTGCCATTGAAAAACGTCCAGAAATGATTGAAGCTACTGACTGAATGAAAGGAGCTGGCATCTCACTCTCTTTGAATCTTCTTTATCATGCTAAGAGGAGCAGGAAAAAGCAAAAAATTTCAGAATTGCACCTTGCAATGCGGAGAAATTACTGTTTGTGCATTTACAATATTCATTGATTTTTGCCATTGAAAAACATCATGTTATTCATATACCAGAAATGATTGAAGCTACTGACTGAATGAAAGGAGCTGGCATCTCACTCTCTTTGAATCTTCTTTATCATGCTAAGAGGAGCAGGAAAAAGCAAAAAATTTCAGAATTGCACCTTGCAATGCGGAGAAATTACTGTTTGTGCATTTACAATATTCATTGATTTTTGCCATTGAAAAACGTCCAGAAATGATTGAAGCTACTGACTGAATGAAAGGAGCTGGCATCTCACTCTCTTTGAATCTTCTTTATCATGCTAAGAGGAGCAGGAAAAAGCAAAAAATTTCAGAATTGCACCTTGCAATGCGGAGAAATTACTGTTTGTGCTTTTACAATATTCATTGATTTTTGCCATTGAAAAACATCATGTTATTCATATACCAGAAATGTTTGAAGCTACTGACTGAATGAAAGGAGCTGGCATCTCACTCTCTTTGAATCTTCTTTATCATGCTAAGAGGAGCAGGAAAAAGCAAAAAATTTCAGAATTGCACCTTGCAATGCGGAGAAATTACTGTTTGTGCATTTACAATATTCATTGATTTTTGCCATTGAAAAACGTCCAGAAATGATTGAAGCTACTGACTGAATGAAAGGAGCTGGCATCTCACTCTCTTTGAATCTTCTTTATCATGCTAAGAGGAGCAGGAAAAAGCAAAAAATTTCAGAATTGCACCTTGCAATGCGGAGAAATTACTGTTTGTGCATTTACAATATTCATTGATTTTTGCCATTGAAAAACGTCCAGAAATGATTGAAGCTACTGACTGAATGAAAGGAGCTGGCATCTCACTCTCTTTGAATCTTCTTTATCATGCTAAGAGGAGCAGGAAAAAGCAAAAAATTTCAGAATTGCAACTTGCAATGCGGAGAAATTACTGTTTGTGCATTTACAATATTCATTGATTTTTGCCATTGAAAAACATCATGTTATTCATATACCAGAAATGATTGAAGCTACTGACTGAATGAAAGGAGCTGGCATCTCACTCTCTTTGAATCTTCTTTATCATGCTAAGAGGAGCAGGAAAAAGCAAAAAATTTCAGAATTGCACCTTGCAATGCGGAGAAATTACTGTTTGTGCATTTACAATATTCATTGATTTTTGCCATTGAAAAACGTCCAGAAATGATTGAAGCTACTGACTGAATGAAAGGAGCTGGCATCTCACTCTCTTTGAATCTTCTTTATCATGCTAAGAGGAGCAGGAAAAAGCAAAAAATTTCAGAATTGCACCTTGCAATGCGGAGAAATTACTGTTTGTGCATTTACAATATTCATTGATTTTTGCCATTGAAAAACGTCCAGAAATGATTGAAGCTACTGACTGAATGAAAGGAGCTGGCATCTCACTCTCTTTGAATCTTCTTTATCATGCTAAGAGGAGCAGGAAAAAGCAAAAAATTTCAGAATTGCACCTTGCAATGCGGAGAAATTACTGTTTGTGCATTTACAATATTCATTAATTTTTGCCATTGAAAAACATCATGTTATTCATATCCCAGAAATGTTTGAAGCTACTGACTGAATGAAAGAAGCTGGCATCTCACTCTCTTTGAATCTTCTTTATCATGCTAAGAGGAGCAGGAAAAAGCAAAAAATTTCAGAATTGCACCTTGCAATGCGGAGAAATTACTGTTTGTGCATTTACAATATTCATTGATTTTTGCCATTGAAAAACATCATGTTATTCATATACCAGAAATGTTTGAAGCTACTGACTGAATGAAAGGAGCTGGCATCTCACTCTCTTTGAATCTTCTTTATCATGCTAAGAGGAGCAGGAAAAAGCAAAAAATTTCAGAATTGCACCTTGCAATGCGGAGAAATTACTGTTTGTGCATTTACAATATTCATTGATTTTTGCCATTGAAAAACGTCCAGAAATGAT
>NW_027365770.1:0-94138 GCF_046119375.1 Phyllobates terribilis | reverse complement strand
TCCGCATTGCAAGGTGCAATTCTGAAATTTTTGATTTTTCCTGCTCCTCTTAGCATGATAAAGAAGATTCAAAGAGAGTGAGATGCCAGCTCCTTTCATTCAGTCAGTAGCTTCAATCATTTCTGGTATATGAAAAACATGTTTTTCAATGGCAAAAATCAATGAATATTGTAAATGCACAAACAGTAATATCTCCACATTGCACGGTGCAATTCTGAAATTTTTAGCTTTTTCCTGTTAATCCTAGCATGATAAAGAAGATTCAAAGAGAGTGAGATGCCAGCTCCTTTCATTCAGTCAGTAGCTTCAAACATTTCTGGTATATGAAAAACATGTTTTTCAATGGCAAAAATCAATGAATATTGTAAATGCACAAACAGTAATATCTCCACATTGCAAGGTGCAATTCTGAAATTTTTTGCTTTTTCCTGTTAATCCTAGCATGATAAAGAAGATTCAAAGAGAGTGAGATGCCAGCTCCTTTCATTCAGTCAGTAGCTTCAAACATTTCTGGTATATGAAAAACATGTTTTTCAATGGCAAAAATCAATGAATATTGTAAATGCACAAACAGTAATATCTCCACATTGCAAGGTGCAATTCTGAAATTTTTTGCTTTTTCCTGCTAATCCTAGCATGATAAAGAAGATTCAAAGAGAGTGAGATGCCAGCTCCTTTCATTCAGTCAGTAGCTTCAAACATTTCTGGTATATGAAAAACATGTTTTTCAATGGCAAAAATCAATGAATATTGTAAATGCACAAACAGTAATATCTCCACATTGCACGGTGCAATTCTGAAATTTTTAGCTTTTTCCTGTTAATCCTAGCATGATAAAGAAGATTCAAAGAGAGTGAGATGCCAGCTCCTTTCATTCAGTCAGTAGCTTCAAACATTTCTGGTATATGAAAAACATGTTTTTCAATGGCAAAAATCAATGAATATTGTAAATGCACAAACAGCAATATCTCCACATTGCAAGGTGCAATTCTGAAATTTTTTGCTTTTTCCTGCTAATCCTAGCATGATAAAGAAGATTCAAAGAGAGTGAGATGCCAGCTCCTTTCATTCAGTCAGTAGCTTCAAACATTTCTGGTATATGAAAAACATGTTTTTCAATGGCAAAAATCAATGAATATTGTAAATGCACAAACAGTAATATCTCCACATTGCACGGTGCAATTCTGAAATTTTTAGCTTTTTCCTGTTAATCCTAGCATGATAAAGAAGATTCAAAGAGAGTGAGATGCCAGCTCCTTTCATTCAGTCAGTAGCTTCAAACATTTCTGGTATATGAAAAACATGTTTTTCAATGGCAAAAATCAATGAATATTGTAAATGCACAAACAGTAATATCTCCACATTGCAAGGTGCAATTCTGAAATTTTTTGCTTTTTCCTGTTAATCCTAGCATGATAAAGAAGATTCAAAGAGAGTGAGATGCCAGCTCCTTTCATTCAGTCAGTAGCTTCAAACATTTCTGGTATATGAAAAACATGTTTTTCAATGGCAAAAATCAATGAATATTGTAAATGCACAAACAGTAATATCTCCACATTGCAAGGTGCAATTCTGAAATTTTTTGCTTTTTCCTGCTAATCCTAGCATGATAAAGAAGATTCAAAGAGAGTGAGATGCCAGCTCCTTTCATTCAGTCAGTAGCTTCAATCATTTCTGGTATATGAAAAACATGTTTTTCAATGGCAAAAATCAATGAATATTGTAAATGCACAAACAGTAATATCTCCACATTGCACGGTGCAATTCTGAAATTTTTAGCTTTTTCCTGTTAATCCTAGCATGATAAAGAAGATTCAAAGAGAGTGAGATGCCAGCTCCTTTCATTCAGTCAGTAGCTTCAAACATTTCTGGTATATGAAAAACATGTTTTTCAATGGCAAAAATCAATGAATATTGTAAATGCACAAACAGTAATATCTCCACATTGCAAGGTGCAATTCTGAAATTTTTTGCTTTTTCCTGTTAATCCTAGCATGATAAAGAAGATTCAAAGAGAGTGAGATGCCAGCTCCTTTCATTCAGTCAGTAGCTTCAAACATTTCTGGTATATGAAAAACATGTTTTTCAATGGCAAAAATCAATGAATATTGTAAATGCACAAACAGTAATATCTCCACATTGCAAGGTGCAATTCTGAAATTTTTTGCTTTTTCCTGCTAATCCTAGCATGATAAAGAAGATTCAAAGAGAGTGAGATGCCAGCTCCTTTCATTCAGTCAGTAGCTTCAAACATTTCTGGTATATGAAAAACATGTTTTTCAATGGCAAAAATCAATGAATATTGTAAATGCACAAACAGTAATATCTCCACATTGCACGGTGCAATTCTGAAATTTTTAGCTTTTTCCTGTTAATCCTAGCATGATAAAGAAGATTCAAAGAGAGTGAGATGCCAGCTCCTTTCATTCAGTCAGTAGCTTCAAACATTTCTGGTATATGAAAAACATGTTTTTCAATGGCAAAAATCAATGAATATTGTAAATGCACAAACAGTAATATCTCCACATTGCAAGGTGCAATTCTGAAATTTTTTGCTTTTTCCTGCTAATCCTAGCATGATAAAGAAGATTCAAAGAGAGTGAGATGCCAGCTCCTTTCATTCAGTCAGTAGCTTCAAACATTTCTGGTATATGAAAAACGTTTTTCAATGGCAAAAATCAATGAATATTGTAAATGCACAAACAGTAATATCTCCACATTGCACGGTGCAATTCTGAAATTTTTAGCTTTTTCCTGTTAATCCTAGCATGATAAAGAAGATTCAAAGAGAGTGAGATGCCAGCTCCTTTCATTCAGTCAGTAGCTTCAAACATTTCTGGTATATGAAAAACATGTTTTTCAATGGCAAAAATCAATGAATATTGTAAATGCACAAACAGTAATATCTCCACATTGCAAGGTGCAATTCTGAAATTTTTTGCTTTTTCCTGTTAATCCTAGCATGATAAAGAAGATTCAAAGAGAGTGAGATGCCAGCTCCTTTCATTCAGTCAGTAGCTTCAAACATTTCTGGTATATGAAAAACATGTTTTTCAATGGCAAAAATCAATGAATATTGTAAATGCACAAACAGTAATATCTCCACATTGCAAGGTGCAATTCTGAAATTTTTTGCTTTTTCCTGTTAATCCTAGCATGATAAAGAAGATTCAAAGAGAGTGAGATGCCAGCTCCTTTCATTCAGTCAGTAGCTTCAAACATTTCTGGTATATGAAAAACATGTTTTTCAATGGCAAAAATCAATGAATATTGTAAATGCACAAACAGTAATATCTCCACATTGCAAGGTGCAATTCTGAAATTTTTTGCTTTTTCCTGCTAATCCTAGCATGATAAAGAAGATTCAAAGAGAGTGAGATGCCAGCTCCTTTCATTCAGTCAGTAGCTTCAAACATTTCTGGTATATGAAAAACATGTTTTTCAATGGCAAAAATCAATGAATATTGTAAATGCACAAACAGTAATATCTCCACATTGCACGGTGCAATTCTGAAATTTTTAGCTTTTTCCTGTTAATCCTAGCATGATAAAGAAGATTCAAAGAGAGTGAGATGCCAGCTCCTTTCATTCAGTCAGTAGCTTCAAACATTTCTGGTATATGAAAAACATGTTTTTCAATGGCAAAAATCAATGAATATTGTAAATGCACAAACAGTAATATCTCCACATTGCAAGGTGCAATTCTGAAATTTTTTGCTTTTTCCTGCTAATCCTAGCATGATAAAGAAGATTCAAAGAGAGTGAGATGCCAGCTCCTTTCATTCAGTCAGTAGCTTCAAACATTTCTGGTATATGAAAAACATGTTTTTCAATGGCAAAAATCAATGAATATTGTAAATGCACAAACAGTAATATCTCCACATTGCAAGGTGCAATTCTGAAATTTTTTGCTTTTTCCTGCTAATCCTAGCATGATAAAGAAGATTCAAAGAGAGTGAGATGCCAGCTCCTTTCATTCAGTCAGTAGCTTCAATCATTTCTGGTATATGAATAACATGATGTTTTTCAATGGCAAAAATCAATGAATATTGTAAATGCACAAACAGTAATTTCTCCGCATTGCAAGGTGCAATTCTGAAATTTTTTGCTTTTTCCTGCTCCTCTTAGCATGATAAAGAAGATTCAAAGAGAGTGAGATGCCAGCTCCTTTCATTCAGTCAGTAGCTTCAATCATTTCTGGACGTTTTTCAATGGCAAAAATCAATGAATATTGTAAATGCACAAACAGTAATTTCTCCGCATTGCAAGGTGCAATTCTGAAATTTTTTGATTTTTCCTGCTCCTCTTAGCATGATAAAGAAGATTCAAAGAGAGTGAGATGCCAGCTCCTTTCATTCAGTCAGTAGCTTCAAACATTTCTGGTATATGAATAACATGTTTTTCAATGGCAAAAATCAATGAATATTGTAAATGCACAAACAGTAATTTCTCCGCATTGCAAGGTGCAATTCTGAAATTTTTTGATTTTTCCTGCTCCTCTTAGCATGATAAAGAAGATTCAAAGAGAGTGAGATGCCAGCTCCTTTCATTCAGTCAGTAGCTTCAATCATTTCTGGTATATGAAAAACATGTTTTTCAATGGCAAAAATCAATGAATATTGTAAATGCACAAACAGTAATATCTCCACATTGCACGGTGCAATTCTGAAATTTTTAGCTTTTTCCTGTTAATCCTAGCATGATAAAGAAGATTCAAAGAGAGTGAGATGCCAGCTCCTTTCATTCAGTCAGTAGCTTCAAACATTTCTGGTATATGAAAAACATGTTTTTCAATGGCAAAAATCAATGAATATTGTAAATGCACAAACAGTAATATCTCCACATTGCAAGGTGCAATTCTGAAATTTTTTGCTTTTTCCTGTTAATCCTAGCATGATAAAGAAGATTCAAAGAGAGTGAGATGCCAGCTCCTTTCATTCAGTCAGTAGCTTCAAACATTTCTGGTATATGAAAAACATGTTTTTCAATGGCAAAAATCAATGAATATTGTAAATGCACAAACAGTAATATCTCCACATTGCAAGGTGCAATTCTGAAATTTTTTGCTTTTTCCTGCTAATCCTAGCATGATAAAGAAGATTCAAAGAGAGTGAGATGCCAGCTCCTTTCATTCAGTCAGTAGCTTCAAACATTTCTGGTATATGAAAAACATGTTTTTCAATGGCAAAAATCAATGAATATTGTAAATGCACAAACAGTAATATCTCCACATTGCACGGTGCAATTCTGAAATTTTTAGCTTTTTCCTGTTAATCCTAGCATGATAAAGAAGATTCAAAGAGAGTGAGATGCCAGCTCCTTTCATTCAGTCAGTAGCTTCAAACATTTCTGGTATATGAAAAACATGTTTTTCAATGGCAAAAATCAATGAATATTGTAAATGCACAAACAGTAATATCTCCACATTGCAAGGTGCAATTCTGAAATTTTTTGCTTTTTCCTGCTAATCCTAGCATGATAAAGAAGATTCAAAGAGAGTGAGATGCCAGCTCCTTTCATTCACTCAGTAGCTTCAAACATTTCTGGTATATGAAAAACATGTTTTTCAATGGCAAAAATCAATGAATATTGTAAATGCACAAACAGTAATATCTCCACATTGCACGGTGCAATTCTGAAATTTTTAGCTTTTTCCTGTTAATCCTAGCATGATAAAGAAGATTCAAAGAGAGTGAGATGCCAGCTCCTTTCATTCAGTCAGTAGCTTCAAACATTTCTGGTATATGAAAAACATGTTTTTCAATGGCAAAAATCAATGAATATTGTAAATGCACAAACAGTAATATCTCCACATTGCAAGGTGCAATTCTGAAATTTTTTGCTTTTTCCTGTTAATCCTAGCATGATAAAGAAGATTCAAAGAGAGTGAGATGCCAGCTCCTTTCATTCAGTCAGTAGCTTCAAACATTTCTGGTATATGAAAAACATGTTTTTCAATGGCAAAAATCAATGAATATTGTAAATGCACAAACAGTAATATCTCCACATTGCAAGGTGCAATTCTGAAATTTTTTGCTTTTTCCTGCTAATCCTAGCATGATAAAGAAGATTCAAAGAGAGTGAGATGCCAGCTCCTTTCATTCAGTCAGTAGCTTCAATCATTTCTGGTATATGAAAAACATGTTTTTCAATGGCAAAAATCAATGAATATTGTAAATGCACAAACAGTAATATCTCCACATTGCACGGTGCAATTCTGAAATTTTTAGCTTTTTCCTGTTAATCCTAGCATGATAAAGAAGATTCAAAGAGAGTGAGATGCCAGCTCCTTTCATTCAGTCAGTAGCTTCAAACATTTCTGGTATATGAAAAACATGTTTTTCAATGGCAAAAATCAATGAATATTGTAAATGCACAAACAGTAATATCTCCACATTGCAAGGTGCAATTCTGAAATTTTTTGCTTTTTCCTGTTAATCCTAGCATGATAAAGAAGATTCAAAGAGAGTGAGATGCCAGCTCCTTTCATTCAGTCAGTAGCTTCAAACATTTCTGGTATATGAAAAACATGTTTTTCAATGGCAAAAATCAATGAATATTGTAAATGCACAAACAGTAATATCTCCACATTGCAAGGTGCAATTCTGAAATTTTTTGCTTTTTCCTGCTAATCCTAGCATGATAAAGAAGATTCAAAGAGAGTGAGATGCCAGCTCCTTTCATTCAGTCAGTAGCTTCAAACATTTCTGGTATATGAAAAACATGTTTTTCAATGGCAAAAATCAATGAATATTGTAAATGCACAAACAGTAATATCTCCACATTGCACGGTGCAATTCTGAAATTTTTAGCTTTTTCCTGTTAATCCTAGCATGATAAAGAAGATTCAAAGAGAGTGAGATGCCAGCTCCTTTCATTCAGTCAGTAGCTTCAAACATTTCTGGTATATGAAAAACATGTTTTTCAATGGCAAAAATCAATGAATATTGTAAATGCACAAACAGTAATATCTCCACATTGCAAGGTGCAATTCTGAAATTTTTTGCTTTTTCCTGCTAATCCTAGCATGATAAAGAAGATTCAAAGAGAGTGAGATGCCAGCTCCTTTCATTCAGTCAGTAGCTTCAAACATTTCTGGTATATGAAAAACGTTTTTCAATGGCAAAAATCAATGAATATTGTAAATGCACAAACAGTAATATCTCCACATTGCACGGTGCAATTCTGAAATTTTTAGCTTTTTCCTGTTAATCCTAGCATGATAAAGAAGATTCAAAGAGAGTGAGATGCCAGCTCCTTTCATTCAGTCAGTAGCTTCAAACATTTCTGGTATATGAAAAACATGTTTTTCAATGGCAAAAATCAATGAATATTGTAAATGCACAAACAGTAATATCTCCACATTGCAAGGTGCAATTCTGAAATTTTTTGCTTTTTCCTGTTAATCCTAGCATGATAAAGAAGATTCAAAGAGAGTGAGATGCCAGCTCCTTTCATTCAGTCAGTAGCTTCAAACATTTCTGGTATATGAAAAACATGTTTTTCAATGGCAAAAATCAATGAATATTGTAAATGCACAAACAGTAATATCTCCACATTGCAAGGTGCAATTCTGAAATTTTTTGCTTTTTCCTGCTAATCCTAGCATGATAAAGAAGATTCAAAGAGAGTGAGATGCCAGCTCCTTTCATTCAGTCAGTAGCTTCAAACATTTCTGGTATATGAAAAACATGTTTTTCAATGGCAAAAATCAATGAATATTGTAAATGCACAAACAGTAATATCTCCACATTGCACGGTGCAATTCTGAAATTTTTAGCTTTTTCCTGTTAATCCTAGCATGATAAAGAAGATTCAAAGAGAGTGAGATGCCAGCTCCTTTCATTCAGTCAGTAGCTTCAAACATTTCTGGTATATGAAAAACATGTTTTTCAATGGCAAAAATCAATGAATATTGTAAATGCACAAACAGTAATATCTCCACATTGCAAGGTGCAATTCTGAAATTTTTTGCTTTTTCCTGCTAATCCTAGCATGATAAAGAAGATTCAAAGAGAGTGAGATGCCAGCTCCTTTCATTCAGTCAGTAGCTTCAAACATTTCTGGTATATGAAAAACATGTTTTTCAATGGCAAAAATCAATGAATATTGTAAATGCACAAACAGTAATATCTCCACATTGCAAGGTGCAATTCTGAAATTTTTTGCTTTTTCCTGCTAATCCTAGCATGATAAAGAAGATTCAAAGAGAGTGAGATGCCAGCTCCTTTCATTCAGTCAGTAGCTTCAATCATTTCTGGTATATGAATAACATGATGTTTTTCAATGGCAAAAATCAATGAATATTGTAAATGCACAAACAGTAATTTCTCCGCATTGCAAGGTGCAATTCTGAAATTTTTTGCTTTTTCCTGCTCCTCTTAGCATGATAAAGAAGATTCAAAGAGAGTGAGATGCCAGCTCCTTTCATTCAGTCAGTAGCTTCAATCATTTCTGGACGTTTTTCAATGGCAAAAATCAATGAATATTGTAAATGCACAAACAGTAATTTCTCCGCATTGCAAGGTGCAATTCTGAAATTTTTTGATTTTTCCTGCTCCTCTTAGCATGATAAAGAAGATTCAAAGAGAGTGAGATGCCAGCTACTTTCATTCAGTCAGTAGCTTCAAACATTTCTGGTATATGAATAACATAATGTTTTTCAATGGCAAAAATCAATGAATATTGTAAATGCACAAACAGTAATTTCTCCGCATTGCAAGGTGCAAGTCTGAAATTTTTTGCTTTTTCCTGCTCCTCTTAGCATGATAAAGAAGATTCAAAGAGAGTGAGATGCCAGCTCCTTTCATTCAGTCAGTAGCTTCAATCATTTCTGGATGTTTTTCAATGGCAAAAATCAATGAATATTGTAAATGCACAAACAGTAATTTCTCCGCATTGCAAGGTGCAATTCTGAAATTTTTAGCTTTTTCCTGTTAATCCTAGCATGATAAAGAAGATTCAAAGAGAGTGAGATGCCAGCTCCTTTCATTCAGTCAGTAGCTTCAAACATTTCTGGTATATGAAAAACATGTTTTTCAATGGCAAAAATCAATGAATATTGTAAATGCACAAACAGTAATATCTCCACATTGCAAGGTGCAATTCTGAAATTTTTTGCTTTTTCCTGCTAATCCTAGCATGATAAAGAAGATTCAAAGAGAGTGAGATGCCAGCTCCTTTCATTCAGTCAGTAGCTTCAATCATTTCTGGTATATGAAAAACATGTTTTTCAATGGCAAAAATCAATGAATATTGTAAATGCACAAACAGTAATATCTCCACATTGCACGGTGCAATTCTGAAATTTTTAGCTTTTTCCTGTTAATCCTAGCATGATAAAGAAGATTCAAAGAGAGTGAGATGCCAGCTCCTTTCATTCAGTCAGTAGCTTCAAACATTTCTGGTATATGAAAAACATGTTTTTCAATGGCAAAAATCAATGAATATTGTAAATGCACAAACAGTAATATCTCCACATTGCAAGGTGCAATTCTGAAATTTTTTGCTTTTTCCTGCTAATCCTAGCATGATAAAGAAGATTCAAAGAGAGTGAGATGCCAGCTCCTTTCATTCAGTCAGTAGCTTCAATCATTTCTGGTATATGAAAAACATGTTTTTCAATGGCAAAAATCAATGAATATTGTAAATGCACAAACAGTAATATCTCCACATTGCACGGTGCAATTCTGAAATTTTTAGCTTTTTCCTGTTAATCCTAGCATGATAAAGAAGATTCAAAGAGAGTGAGATGCCAGCTCCTTTCATTCAGTCAGTAGCTTCAATCATTTCTGGACGTTTTTCAATGGCAAAAATCAATGAATATTGTAAATGCACAAAAAGTAATTTCTCCGCATTGCAAGGTGCAATTCTGAAATTTTTTGCTTTTTCCTGCTCCTCTTAGCATGATAAAGAAGATTCAAAGAGAGTGAGATGCCAGCTCCTTTCATTCAGTCAGTAGCTTCAAACGTTTCTGGTATATGAATAACATGATGTTTTTCAATGGCAAAAATCAATGAATATTGTAAATGCACAAACAGTAATTTCTCCGCATTGCAAGGTGCAAGTCTGAAATTTTTTGCTTTTTCCTGCTCCTCTTAGCATGATAAAAAAGATTCAAAGAGAGTGAGATGGCAGCTACTTTCATTCAGTCAGTAGCTTCAATCATTTCTGGACGTTTTTCAATGGTAAAAATCAATGAATATTGTAAATGCACAAACAGTAATTTCTCCACATTGCAAGGTGCAATTCTGAAATTTTTTGCTTTTTCCTGCTCCTCTTAGCATGATAAAGAAGATTCAAAGAGAGTGAGATGCCAGCTCCTTTCATTCAGTCAGTAGCTTCAAACATTTCTGGTATATGAATAACATGATGTTTTTCAATGGCAAAAATCAATGAATATTGTAAATGCACAAACAGTAATTTCTCCGCATTGCAAGGTGCAATTCTGAAATTTCTTGCTTTTTCCTGCTCCTCTTAGCATGATAAAGAAGATTCAAAGAGAGTGAGATGCCAGCTCCTTTCATTCAGTCAGTAGCTTCAATCATTTCTGGTATATGAATAACATGATGTTTTTCAATGGCAAAAATCAATGAATATTGTAAATGCACAAACAGTAATTTCTCCGCATTGCAAGGTGCAATTCTGAAATTTTTTGCTTTTTCCTGCTCCTCTTAGCATGATAAAGAAGATTCAAAGAGAGTGAGATGCCAGCTCCTTTCATTCAGTCAGTAGCTTCAATCATTTCTGGACTTTTTTCAACGGCAAAAATCAATGAATATTGTAAATGCACAAACAGTAATTTCTCCGCATTGCAAGGTGCAATTCTGAAATTTTTTGCTTTTTCCTGCTCCTCTTAGCATGATAAAGAAGATTCAAAGAGAGTGAGATGCCAGCTCCTTTCATTCAGTCAGTAGCTTCAATCATTTCTGGACGTTTTTCAATGGCAAAAATCAATGTATATTGTAAATGCACAAACAGTAATTTCTCCGCATTGCAAGGTGCAATTCTGAAATTTTTTGCTTTTTCCTGCTCCTCTTAGCATGATAAAGAAGATTCAAAGAGAGTGAGATGCCAGCTCCTTTCATTCAGTCAGTAGCTTCAATCATTTCTGGACGTTTTTCAATGGCAAAAATCAATGAATATTGTAAATGCACAAACTGTAATTTCTCCGCATTGCAAGGTGCAATTCTGAAATTTTTTGCTTTTTCCTGCTCCTCTTAGCATGATAAAGAAGATTCAAAGAGAGTGAGATGCCAGCTCCATTCATTGAGTCAGTAGCTTCAATCATTTCTGGACGTTTTTCAATGGCAAAAATCAATGAATATTGTAAATGCACAAACAGTAATTTCTCCGCATTGCAAGGTGCAATTCTGAAATTTTTTGCTTTTTCCTGCTCCTCTTAGAATGATAAAGAAGATTCAAAGAGAGTGAGATGCCAGCTCCTTTCATTCAGTCAGTACCTTCAATCATTTCTGGACGTTTTTCAATGGCAAAAATCAATGAATATTGTAAATGCACAAACAGTAATTTCTCCGCATTGCAAGGTGCAATTCTGAAATTTTTTGCTTTTTCCTGCTCCTCTTAGCATGATAAAGAAGATTCAAAGAGAGTGAGATGCCAGTTCCTTTCATTCAGTCAGTAGCTTCAAACATTTCTGGTATATGAATAACATGATGTTTTTCAATGGCAAAAATCAATGAATATTGTAAATGCACAAACAGTAATTTCTCCGCATTGCAAGGTGCAAGTCTGAAATTTTTTGCTTTTTCCTGCTCCTCTTAGCATGATAAAGAAGATTCAAAGAGAGTGAGATGCCAGCTCCTTTCATTCAGTCAGTAGCTTCAAACATTTCTGGTATATGAATAACATGATGTTTTTCAATGGCAAAAATCAATGAATATTGTAAATGCACAAACAGTAATTTCTCCGCATTGCAAGGTGCAAGTCTGAAATTTTTTGCTTTTTCCTGCTCCTCTTAGCATGATAAAGAAGATTCAAAGAGAGTGAGATGCCAGCTACTTTCATTCAGTCAGTAGCTTCAATCATTTCTGGACGTTTTTCAATGGTAAAAATCAATGAATATTGTAAATGCACAAACAGTAATTTCTCCACATTGCAAGGTGCAATTCTGAAATTTTTTGCTTTATCCTGCTCCTCTTAGCATGATAAAGAAGATTCAAAGAGATTGAGATGCCAGCTCCTTTCATTCAGTCAGTAGCTTCAAACATTTCTGGTATATGAATAACATGATGTTTTTCAATGGCAAAAATCAATGAATATTGTAAATGCACAAACAGTAATTTCTCCGCATTGCAAGGTGCAATTCTGAAATTTTTTGCTTTTTCCTGCTCCTCTTAGCATGATAAAGAAGATTCAAAGAGAGTGAGATGCCAGCTCCTTTCATTCAGTCAGTAGCTTCAAACATTTCTGGTATATGAATAACATGATGTTTTTCAATGGCAAAAATCAATGAATATTGTAAATGCACAAACAGTAATTTCTCCGCATTGCAAGGTGCAAGTCTGAAATTTTTTGCTTTTTCCTGCTCCTCTTAGCATGATAAAGAAGATTCAAAGAGAGTGAGATGCCAGCTACTTTCATTCAGTCAGTAGCTTCAATCATTTCTGGACGTTTTTCAATGGTAAAAATCAATGAATATTGTAAATGCACAAACAGTAATTTCTCCACATTGCAAGGTGCAATTCTGAAATTTTTTGCTTTTTCCTGCTCCTCTTAGCATGATAAAGAAGATTCAAAGAGAGTGAGATGCCAGCTCCTTTCATTCAGTCAGTAGCTTCAAACATTTCTGGTATATGAATAACATGATGTTTTTCAATGGCAAAAATCAATGAATATTGTAAATGCACAAACAGTAATTTCTCCGCATTGCAAGGTGCAATTCTGAAATTTTTTGCTTTTTCCTGCTCCTCTTAGCATGATAAAGAAGATTCAAAGAGAGTGAGATGCCAGCTCCTTTCATTCAGTCAGTAGCTTCAATCATTTCTGGACGTTTTTCAATGGCAAAAATCAATGAATATTGTAAATGCACAAACAGTAATTTCTCCGCATTGCAATGTGCAATTCTGAAATTTTTTGCTTTTTCCTGCTCCTCTTAGCATGATAAAGAAGATTCAAAGAGAGTGAGATGCCAGCTCCTTTCATTCAGTCAGTAGCTTCAATCATTTCTGGACGTTTTTCAATGGCAAAAATCAATGAATATTGTAAATGCACAAACAGTAATTTCTCCGCATTGCAAGGTGCAATTCTGAAATTTTTTGCTTTTTCCTGCTCCTCTTAGCATGATAAAGAAGATTCAAAGAGAGTGAGATGCCAGCTCCTTTCATTCAGTCAGTAGCTTCAAACATTTCTGGTATATGAATAACATGATGTTTTTCAATGGCAAAAATCAATGAATATTGTAAATGCACAAACAGTAATTTCTCCGCATTGCAAGGTGCAAGTCTGAAATTTTTTGCTTTTTCCTGCTCCTCTTAGCATGATAAAGAAGATTCAAAGAGAGTGAGATGCCAGCTACTTTCATTCAGTCAGTAGCTTCAATCATTTCTGGACGTTTTTCAATGGTAAAAATCAATGAATATTGTAAATGCACAAACAGTAATTTCTCCACATTGCAAGGTGCAATTCTAAAATTTTTTGCTTTTTCCTGCTCCTCTTAGCATGATAAAGAAGATTCAAAGAGAGTGAGATGCCAGCTCCTTTCATTCAGTCAGTAGCTTCAATCATTTCTGGACGTTTTTCAATGGCAAAAATCAATGTATATTGTAAATGCACAAACAGTAATTTCTCCGCATTGCAAGGTGCAATTCTGAAATTTTTTGCTTTTTCCTGCTCCTCTTAGCATGATAAAGAAGATTCAAAGAGAGTGAGATGCCAGCTCCTTTCATTCAGTCAGTAGCTTCAATCATTTCTGGACGTTTTTCAATGGCAAAAATCAATGAATATTGTAAATGCACAAACTGTAATTTCTCCGCATTGCAAGGTGCAATTCTGAAATTTTTTGCTTTTTCCTGCTCCTCTTAGCATGATAAAGAAGATTCAAAGAGAGTGAGATGCCAGCTCCATTCATTGAGTCAGTAGCTTCAATCATTTCTGGACGTTTTTCAATGGCAAAAATCAATGAATATTGTAAATGCACAAACAGTAATTTCTCCGCATTGCAAGGTGCAATTCTGAAATTTTTTGCTTTTTCCTGCTCCTCTTAGAATGATAAAGAAGATTCAAAGAGAGTGAGATGCCAGCTCCTTTCATTCAGTCAGTACCTTCAATCATTTCTGGACGTTTTTCAATGGCAAAAATCAATGAATATTGTAAATGCACAAACAGTAATTTCTCCGCATTGCAAGGTGCAATTCTGAAATTTTTTGCTTTTTCCTGCTCCTCTTAGCATGATAAAGAAGATTCAAAGAGAGTGAGATGCCAGTTCCTTTCATTCAGTCAGTAGCTTCAAACATTTCTGGTATATGAATAACATGATGTTTTTCAATGGCAAAAATCAATGAATATTGTAAATGCACAAACAGTAATTTCTCCGCATTGCAAGGTGCAAGTCTGAAATTTTTTGCTTTTTCCTGCTCCTCTTAGCATGATAAAGAAGATTCAAAGAGAGTGAGATGCCAGCTCCTTTCATTCAGTCAGTAGCTTCAAACATTTCTGGTATATGAATAACATGATGTTTTTCAATGGCAAAAATCAATGAATATTGTAAATGCACAAACAGTAATTTCTCCGCATTGCAAGGTGCAAGTCTGAAATTTTTTGCTTTTTCCTGCTCCTCTTAGCATGATAAAGAAGATTCAAAGAGAGTGAGATGCCAGCTACTTTCATTCAGTCAGTAGCTTCAATCATTTCTGGACGTTTTTCAATGGTAAAAATCAATGAATATTGTAAATGCACAAACAGTAATTTCTCCACATTGCAAGGTGCAATTCTGAAATTTTTTGCTTTATCCTGCTCCTCTTAGCATGATAAAGAAGATTCAAAGAGATTGAGATGCCAGCTCCTTTCATTCAGTCAGTAGCTTCAAACATTTCTGGTATATGAATAACATGATGTTTTTCAATGGCAAAAATCAATGAATATTGTAAATGCACAAACAGTAATTTCTCCGCATTGCAAGGTGCAATTCTGAAATTTTTTGCTTTTTCCTGCTCCTCTTAGCATGATAAAGAAGATTCAAAGAGAGTGAGATGCCAGCTCCTTTCATTCAGTCAGTAGCTTCAAACATTTCTGGTATATGAATAACATGATGTTTTTCAATGGCAAAAATCAATGAATATTGTAAATGCACAAACAGTAATTTCTCCGCATTGCAAGGTGCAAGTCTGAAATTTTTTGCTTTTTCCTGCTCCTCTTAGCATGATAAAGAAGATTCAAAGAGAGTGAGATGCCAGCTACTTTCATTCAGTCAGTAGCTTCAATCATTTCTGGACGTTTTTCAATGGTAAAAATCAATGAATATTGTAAATGCACAAACAGTAATTTCTCCACATTGCAAGGTGCAATTCTGAAATTTTTTGCTTTTTCCTGCTCCTCTTAGCATGATAAAGAAGATTCAAAGAGAGTGAGATGCCAGCTCCTTTCATTCAGTCAGTAGCTTCAAACATTTCTGGTATATGAATAACATGATGTTTTTCAATGGCAAAAATCAATGAATATTGTAAATGCACAAACAGTAATTTCTCCGCATTGCAAGGTGCAATTCTGAAATTTTTTGCTTTTTCCTGCTCCTCTTAGCATGATAAAGAAGATTCAAAGAGAGTGAGATGCCAGCTCCTTTCATTCAGTCAGTAGCTTCAATCATTTCTGGACGTTTTTCAATGGCAAAAATCAATGAATATTGTAAATGCACAAACAGTAATTTCTCCGCATTGCAATGTGCAATTCTGAAATTTTTTGCTTTTTCCTGCTCCTCTTAGCATGATAAAGAAGATTCAAAGAGAGTGAGATGCCAGCTCCTTTCATTCAGTCAGTAGCTTCAATCATTTCTGGACGTTTTTCAATGGCAAAAATCAATGAATATTGTAAATGCACAAACAGTAATTTCTCCGCATTGCAAGGTGCAATTCTGAAATTTTTTGCTTTTTCCTGCTCCTCTTAGCATGATAAAGAAGATTCAAAGAGAGTGAGATGCCAGCTCCTTTCATTCAGTCAGTAGCTTCAAACATTTCTGGTATATGAATAACATGATGTTTTTCAATGGCAAAAATCAATGAATATTGTAAATGCACAAACAGTAATTTCTCCGCATTGCAAGGTGCAAGTCTGAAATTTTTTGCTTTTTCCTGCTCCTCTTAGCATGATAAAGAAGATTCAAAGAGAGTGAGATGCCAGCTACTTTCATTCAGTCAGTAGCTTCAATCATTTCTGGACGTTTTTCAATGGTAAAAATCAATGAATATTGTAAATGCACAAACAGTAATTTCTCCACATTGCAAGGTGCAATTCTAAAATTTTTTGCTTTTTCCTGCTCCTCTTAGCATGATAAAGAAGATTCAAAGAGAGTGAGATGCCAGCTCCTTTCATTCAGTCAGTAGCTTCAAACATTTCTGGTATATGAATAACATGATGTTTTTCAATGGCAAAAATCAATGAATATTGTAAATGCACAAACAGTAATTTCTCCGCATTGCAAGGTGCAATTCTGAAATTTTTTGCTTTTTCCTGCTCCTCTTAGCATGATAAAGAAGATTCAAAGAGAGTGAGATGCCAGCTCCTTTCATTCAGTCAGTAGCTTCAAACATTTCTGGTATATGAATAACATGATGTTTTTCAATGGCAAAAATCAATGAATATTGTAAATGCACAAACAGTAATTTCTCCGCATTGCAAGGTGCAAGTCTGAAATTTTTTGCTTTTTCCTGCTCCTCTTAGCATGATAAAGAAAATTCAAAGAGAGTGAGATGCCAGCTACTTTCATTCAGTCAGTAGCTTCAATCATTTCTGGACGTTTTTCAATGGTAAAAATCAATGAATATTGTAAATGCACAAACAGTAATTTCTCCACATTGCAAGGTGCAATTCTGAAATTTTTTGCTTTTTCCTGCTCCTCTTAGCATGATAAAGAAGATTCAAAGAGAGTGAGATGCCAGCTCCTTTCATTCAGTCAGTAGCTTCAAACATTTCTGGTATATAAATAACATGATGTTTTTCAATGGCAAAAATCAATGAATATTGTAAATGCACAAACAGTAATTTCTCCGCATTGCAAGGTGCAATTCTGAAATTTTTTGCTTTTTCCTGTTCCTCTTAGCATGATAAAGAAGATTCAAAGAGAGTGAGATGCCCGCTCCTTTCATTCAGTCAGTAGCTTCAATCATTTCTGGACGTTTCTCAATGGCAAAAATCAATGAATATTGTAAATGCAAAAACTGTAATTTCTCCGCATTGCAAGGTGCAATTCTGAAATTTTTTGCTTTTTCCTGCTCCTCTTAGCATGATAAAGAAGATTCAAAGAGAGTGAGATGCCAGCTCCTTTCATTCAGTCAGTAGCTTCAATCATTTCTGGACGTTTTTCAATGGCAAAAATCAATGAATATTGTAAATGCACAAACAGTAATTTCTCCGCATTGCAAGGTGCAATTCTGAAATTTTTTGCTTTTTCCTGCTCCTCTTAGCATGATAAAGAAGATTCAAAGAGAGTGAGATGCCAGCTCCTTTCATTCAGTCAGTACCTTCAATCATTTCTGGACGTTTTTCAATGGCAAAAATCAATGAATATTGTAAATGCACAAACAGTAATTTCTCCGCATTGCAAGGTGCAATTCTGAAATTTTTTGCTTTTTCCCGCTCCTCTTAGCATGATAAAGAAGATTCAAAGAGAGTGAGGTGCCAGCTCCTTTCATTCAGTCAGTAGCTTCAAACATTTCTGGTATATGAATTGCATGTTTTTCAATGGCAAAAATCAATGAATATTGTAAATGCACAAACAGTAATTTCTCCGCATTGCAAGGTGCAATTCTGAAATTTTTTGCTTTTTCCTGCTCCTCTTAGCATGATAAAGAAGATTCAAAGAGAGTGAGATGCCAGCTCCTTTCATTCAGTCAGTAGCTTCAATCATTTCTGGACGTTTTTCAATGGCAAAAATCAATGAATATTGTAAATGCACAAACAGTAATTTCTCCGCATTGCAAGGTGCAATTCTGAAATTTTTTGCTTTTTCCTGCTCCTCTTAGCATGATAAAGAAGATTCAAAGAGAGTGAGATGCCAGCTCCTTTCATTCAGTCAGTAGCTTCAATCATTTCTGGACGTTTTTCAATGGCAAAAATCAATGAAAATTGTAAATGCACAAAAAGTAATTTCACCGCATTGCAAGGTGCAATTCTGAAATTTTTTGCTTTTTCCTGCTCCTCTTAGCATGATAAAGAAGATTCAAAGAGAGTGAGATGCCAGCTCCTTTCATTCAGTCAGTAGCTTCAAACATTTCTGGTATATGAATAACATGATGTTTTTCAATGGCAAAAATCAATGAATATTGTAAATGCACAAACAGTAATTTCTCCGCATTGCAAGGTGCAAGTCTGAAATTTTTTGCTTTTTCCTGCTCCTCTTAGCATGATAAAAAAGATTCAAAGAGAGTGAGATGGCAGCTACTTTCATTCAGTCAGTAGCTTCAATCATTTCTGGACGTTTTTCAATGGTAAAAATCAATGAATATTGTAAATGCACAAACAGTAATTTCTCCACATTGCAAGGTGCAATTCTGAAATTTTTTGCTTTTTCCTGCTCCTCTTAGCATGATAAAGAAGATTCAAAGAGAGTGAGATGCCAGCTCCTTTCATTCAGTCAGTAGCTTCAAACATTTCTGGTATATGAATAACATGATGTTTTTCAATGGCAAAAATCAATGAATATTGTAAATGCACAAACAGTAATTTCTCCGCATTGCAAGGTGCAATTCTGAAATTTCTTGCTTTTTCCTGCTCCTCTTAGCATGATAAAGAAGATTCAAAGAGAGTGAGATGCCAGCTCCTTTCATTCAGTCAGTAGCTTCAATCATTTCTGGTATATGAATAACATGATGTTTTTCAATGGCAAAAATCAATGAATATTGTAAATGCACAAACAGTAATTTCTCCGCATTGCAAGGTGCAATTCTGAAATTTTTTGCTTTTTCCTGCTCCTCTTAGCATGATAAAGAAGATTCAAAGAGAGTGAGATGCCAGCTCCTTTCATTCAGTCAGTAGCTTCAATCATTTCTGGACTTTTTTCAACGGCAAAAATCAATGAATATTGTAAATGCACAAACAGTAATTTCTCCGCATTGCAAGGTGCAATTCTGAAATTTTTTGCTTTTTCCTGCTCCTCTTAGCATGATAAAGAAGATTCAAAGAGAGTGAGATGCCAGCTCCTTTCATTCAGTCAGTAGCTTCAAACATTTCTGGTATATGAATAACATGATGTTTTTCAATGGCAAAAATCAATGAATATTGTAAATGCACAAACAGTAATTTCTCCGCATTGCAAGGTGCAATTCTGAAATTTTTTGCTTTTTCCTGCTCCTCTTAGCATGATAAAGAAGATTCAAAGAGAGTGAGATGCCAGCTCCTTTCATTCAGTCAGTAGCTTCAATCATTTCTGGATGTTTTTCAATGGCAAAAATCAATGAATATTGTAAATGCACAAACTGTAATTTCTCCGCATTGCAAGGTGCAATTCTGAAATTTTTTGCTTTTTCCTGCTCCTCTTAGCATGATAAAGAAGATTCAAAGAGAGTGAGATGCCAGCTCCTTTCATTCAGTCAGTAGCTTCAATCATTTCTGGACGTTTTTCAATGGCAAAAATCAATGAATATTGTAAATGCACAAACAGTAATTTCTCCGCATTGCAAGGTGCAATTCTGAAATTTTTTGCTTTTTCCTGCTCCTCTTAGCATGATAAAGAAGATTCAAAGAGAGTGAGATGCCAGCTCCTTTCATTCAGTCAGTACCTTCAATCATTTCTGGACGTTTTTCAATGGCAAAAATCAATGAATATTGTAAATGCACAAACAGTAATTTTTCCGCATTGCAAGGTGCAATTCTGAAATTTTTTGCTTTTTCCCGCTCCTCTTAGCATGATAAAGAAGATTCAAAGAGAGTGAGGTGCCAGCTCCTTTCATTCAGTCAGTAGCTTCAAACATTTCTGGTATATGAATAACATGTTTTTCAATGGCAAAAATCAATGAATATTGTAAATGCACAAACAGTAATTTCTCCGCATTGCAAGGTGCAATTCTGAAATTTTTTGCTTTTTCCTGCTCCTCTTAGCATGATAAAGAAGATTCAAAGAGAGTGAGATGCCAGCTCCTTTCATTCAGTCAGTAGCTTCAATCATTTCTGGACGTTTTTCAATGGCAAAAATCAATGAATATTGTAAATGCACAAACAGTAATTTCTCCGCATTGCAAGGTGCAATTCTGAAATTTTTTGCTTTTTCCTGCTCCTCTTAGCATGATAAAGAAGATTCAAAGAGAGTGAGATGCCAGCTCCTTTCATTCAGTCAGTAGCTTCAATCATTTCTGGACGTTTTTCAATGGCAAAAATCAATGAATATTGTAAATGCACAAACAGTAATTTCTCCGCATTGCAAGGTGCAATTCTGAAATTTTTTGCTTTTTCCTGCTCCTCTTAGCATGATAAAGAAGATTCAAAGAGAGTGAGATGCCAGCTCCTTTCATTCAGTCAGTAGCTTCAAACATTTCTGGTATATGAATAACATGATGTTTTTCAATGGCAAAAATCAATGAATATTGTAAATGCACAAACAGTAATTTCTCCGCATTGCAAGGTGCAATTCTGAAATTTCTTGCTTTTTCCTGCTCCTCTTAGCATGATAAAGAAGATTCAAAGAGAGTGAGATGCCAGCTCCTTTCATTCAGTCAGTAGCTTCAATCATTTCTGGTATATGAATAACATGATGTTTTTCAATGGCAAAAATCAATGAATATTGTAAATGCACAAACAGTAATTTCTCCGCATTGCAAGGTGCAATTCTGAAATTTTTTGCTTTTTCCTGCTCCTCTTAGCATGATAAAGAAGATTCAAAGAGAGTGAGATGCCAGCTCCTTTCATTCAGTCAGTAGCTTCAATCATTTCTGGACTTTTTTCAACGGCAAAAATCAATGAATATTGTAAATGCACAAACAGTAATTTCTCCGCATTGCAAGGTGCAATTCTGAAATTTTTTGCTTTTTCCTGCTCCTCTTAGCATGATAAAGAAGATTCAAAGAGAGTGAGATGCCAGCTCCTTTCATTCAGTCAGTAGCTTCAATCATTTCTGGACGTTTTTCAATGGCAAAAATCAATGTATATTGTAAATGCACAAACAGTAATTTCTCCGCATTGCAAGGTGCAATTCTGAAATTTTTTGCTTTTTCCTGCTCCTCTTAGCATGATAAAGAAGATTCAAAGAGAGTGAGATGCCAGCTCCTTTCATTCAGTCAGTAGCTTCAATCATTTCTGGACGTTTTTCAATGGCAAAAATCAATGAATATTGTAAATGCACAAACTGTAATTTCTCCGCATTGCAAGGTGCAATTCTGAAATTTTTTGCTTTTTCCTGCTCCTCTTAGCATGATAAAGAAGATTCAAAGAGAGTGAGATGCCAGCTCCTTTCATTCAGTCAGTAGCTTCAATCATTTCTGGACGTTTTTCAATGGCAAAAATCAATGAATATTGTAAATGCACAAACTGTAATTTCTCCGCATTGCAAGGTGCAATTCTGAAATTTTTTGCTTTTTCCTGCTCCTCTTAGCATGATAAAGAAGATTCAAAGAGAGTGAGATGCCAGCTCCATTCATTGAGTCAGTAGCTTCAATCATTTCTGGACGTTTTTCAATGGCAAAAATCAATGAATATTGTAAATGCACAAACAGTAATTTCTCCGCATTGCAAGGTGCAATTCTGAAATTTTTTGCTTTTTCCTGCTCCTCTTAGAATGATAAAGAAGATTCAAAGAGAGTGAGATGCCAGCTCCTTTCATTCAGTCAGTACCTTCAATCATTTCTGGACGTTTTTCAATGGCAAAAATCAATGAATATTGTAAATGCACAAACAGTAATTTCTCCGCATTGCAAGGTGCAATTCTGAAATTTTTTGCTTTTTCCTGCTCCTCTTAGCATGATAAAGAAGATTCAAAGAGAGTGAGATGCCAGTTCCTTTCATTCAGTCAGTAGCTTCAAACATTTCTGGTATATGAATAACATGATGTTTTTCAATGGCAAAAATCAATGAATATTGTAAATGCACAAACAGTAATTTCTCCGCATTGCAAGGTGCAAGTCTGAAATTTTTTGCTTTTTCCTGCTCCTCTTAGCATGATAAAGAAGATTCAAAGAGAGTGAGATGCCAGCTACTTTCATTCAGTCAGTAGCTTCAATCATTTCTGGACGTTTTTCAATGGTAAAAATCAATGAATATTGTAAATGCACAAACAGTAATTTCTCCACATTGCAAGGTGCAATTCTGAAATTTTTTGCTTTATCCTGCTCCTCTTAGCATGATAAAGAAGATTCAAAGAGATTGAGATGCCAGCTCCTTTCATTCAGTCAGTAGCTTCAAACATTTCTGGTATATGAATAACATGATGTTTTTCAATGGCAAATATCAATGAATATTGTAAATGCACAAACAGTAATTTCTCCGCATTGCAAGGTGCAATTCTGAAATTTTTTGCTTTTTCCTGCTCCTCTTAGCATGATAAAGAAGATTCAAAGAGAGTGAGATGCCAGCTCCTTTCATTCAGTCAGTAGCTTCAAACATTTCTGGTATATGAATAACATGATGTTTTTCAATGGCAAAAATCAATGAATATTGTAAATGCACAAACAGTAATTTCTCCGCATTGCAAGGTGCAAGTCTGAAATTTTTTGCTTTTTCCTGCTCCTCTTAGCATGATAAAGAAGATTCAAAGAGAGTGAGATGCCAGCTACTTTCATTCAGTCAGTAGCTTCAATCATTTCTGGACGTTTTTCAATGGTAAAAATCAATGAATATTGTAAATGCACAAACAGTAATTTCTCCACATTGCAAGGTGCAATTCTAAAATTTTTTGCTTTTTCCTGCTCCTCTTAGCATGATAAAGAAGATTCAAAGAGAGTGAGATGCCAGCTCCTTTCATTCAGTCAGTAGCTTCAAACATTTCTGGTATATGAATAACATGATGTTTTTCAATGGCAAAAATCAATGAATATTGTAAATGCACAAACAGTAATTTCTCCGCATTGCAAGGTGCAATTCTGAAATTTTTTGCTTTTTCCTGCTCCTCTTAGCATGATAAAGAAGATTCAAAGAGAGTGAGATGCCAGCTCCTTTCATTCAGTCAGTAGCTTCAAACATTTCTGGTATATGAATAACATGATGTTTTTCAATGGCAAAAATCAATGAATATTGTAAATGCACAAACAGTAATTTCTCCGCATTGCAAGGTGCAAGTCTGAAATTTTTTGCTTTTTCCTGCTCCTCTTAGCATGATAAAGAAAATTCAAAGAGAGTGAGATGCCAGCTACTTTCATTCAGTCAGTAGCTTCAATCATTTCTGGACGTTTTTCAATGGTAAAAATCAATGAATATTGTAAATGCACAAACAGTAATTTCTCCACATTGCAAGGTGCAATTCTGAAATTTTTTGCTTTTTCCTGCTCCTCTTAGCATGATAAAGAAGATTCAAAGAGAGTGAGATGCCAGCTCCTTTCATTCAGTCAGTAGCTTCAAACATTTTTGGTATATAAATAACATGATGTTTTTCAATGGCAAAAATCAATGAATATTGTAAATGCACAAACAGTAATTTCTCCGCATTGCAAGGTGCAATTCTGAAATTTTTTGCTTTTTCCTGTTCCTCTTAGCATGATAAAGAAGATTCAAAGAGAGTGAGATGCCAGCTCCTTTCATTCAGTCAGTAGCTTCAATCATTTCTGGACGTTTCTCAATGGCAAAAATCAATGAATATTGTAAATGCACAAACTGTAATTTCTCCGCATTGCAAGGTGCAATTCTGAAATTTTTTGCTTTTTCCTGCTCCTCTTAGCATGATAAAGAAGATTCAAAGAGAGTGAGATGCCAGCTCCTTTCATTCAGTCAGTAGCTTCAATCATTTCTGGACGTTTTTCAATGGCAAAAATCAATGAATATTGTAAATGCACAAACAGTAATTTCTCCGCATTGCAAGGTGCAATTCTGAAATTTTTTGCTTTTTCCTGCTCCTCTTAGCATGATAAAGAAGATTCAAAGAGAGTGAGATGCCAGCTCCTTTCATTCAGTCAGTACCTTCAATCATTTCTGGACGTTTTTCAATGGCAAAAATCAATGAATATTGTAAATGCACAAACAGTAATTTCTCCGCATTGCAAGGTGCAATTCTGAAATTTTTTGCTTTTTCCCGCTCCTCTTAGCATGATAAAGAAGATTCAAAGAGAGTGAGGTGCCAGCTCCTTTCATTCAGTCAGTAGCTTCAAACATTTCTGGTATATGAATTACATGTTTTTCAATGGCAAAAATCAATGAATATTGTAAATGCACAAACAGTAATTTCTCCGCATTGCAAGGTGCAATTCTGAAATTTTTTGCTTTTTCCTGCTCCTCTTAGCATGATAAAGAAGATTCAAAGAGAGTGAGATGCCAGCTCCTTTCATTCAGTCAGTAGCTTCAATCATTTCTGGACGTTTTTCAATGGCAAAAATCAATGAATATTGTAAATGCACAAACAGTAATTTCTCCGCATTGCAAGGTGCAATTCTGAAATTTTTTGCTTTTTCCTGCTCCTCTTAGCATGATAAAGAAGATTCAAAGAGAGTGAGATGCCAGCTCCTTTCATTCAGTCAGTAGCTTCAATCATTTCTGGACGTTTTTCAATGGCAAAAATCAATGAATATTGTAAATGCACAAAAAGTAATTTCTCCGCATTGCAAGGTGCAATTCTGAAATTTTTTGCTTTTTCCTGCTCCTCTTAGCATGATAAAGAAGATTCAAAGAGAGTGAGATGCCAGCTCCTTTCATTCAGTCAGTAGCTTCAAACATTTCTGGTATATGAATAACATGATGTTTTTCAATGGCAAAAATCAATGAATATTGTAAATGCACAAACAGTAATTTCTCCGCATTGCAAGGTGCAAGTCTGAAATTTTTTGCTTTTTCCTGCTCCTCTTAGCATGATAAAAAAGATTCAAAGAGAGTGAGATGGCAGCTACTTTCATTCAGTCAGTAGCTTCAATCATTTCTGGACGTTTTTCAATGGTAAAAATCAATGAATATTGTAAATGCACAAACAGTAATTTCTCCACATTGCAAGGTGCAATTCTGAAATTTTTTGCTTTTTCCTGCTCCTCTTAGCATGATAAAGAAGATTCAAAGAGAGTGAGATGCCAGCTCCTTTCATTCAGTCAGTAGCTTCAAACATTTCTGGTATATGAATAACATGATGTTTTTCAATGGCAAAAATCAATGAATATTGTAAATGCACAAACAGTAATTTCTCCGCATTGCAAGGTGCAATTCTGAAATTTCTTGCTTTTTCCTGCTCCTCTTAGCATGATAAAGAAGATTCAAAGAGAGTGAGATGCCAGCTCCTTTCATTCAGTCAGTAGCTTCAATCATTTCTGGACTTTTTTCAACGGCAAAAATCAATGAATATTGTAAATGCACAAACAGTAATTTCTCCGCATTGCAAGGTGCAATTCTGAAATTTTTTGCTTTCTCCTGCTCCTCTTAGCATGATAAAGAAGATTCAAAGAGAGTGAGATGCCAGCTCCTTTCATTCAGTCAGTAGCTTCAATCATTTCTGGACGTTTTTCAATGGCAAAAATCAATGTATATTGTAAATGCACAAACAGTAATTTCTCCGCATTGCAAGGTGCAATTCTGAAATTTTTTGCTTTTTCCTGCTCCTCTTAGCATGATAAAGAAGATTCAAAGAGAGTGAGATGCCAGCTCCTTTCATTCAGTCAGTAGCTTCAATCATTTCTGGACGTTTTTCAATGGCAAAAATCAATGAATATTGTAAATGCACAAACAGTAATTTCTCCGCATTGCAAGGTGCAATTCTGAAATTTTTTGCTTTTTCCTGCTCCTCTTAGCATGATAAAGAAGATTCAAAGAGAGTGAGATGCCAGCTCCTTTCATTCAGTCAGTAGCTTCAAACATTTCTGGTATATGAATAACATGATGTTTTTCAATGGCAAAAATCAATGAATTTTGTAAATGCACAAACAGCAATTTCTCCGCATTGCAAGGTGCAATTCTGAAATTTTTTGCTTTTTCCTGCTCCTCTTAGCATGATAAAGAAGATTCAAAGAGAGTGAGATGCCAGCTCCTTTCATTCAGTCAGTAGCTTCAATCATTTCTGGACGTTTTTCAATGGCAAAAATCAATGAATATTGTAAATGCACAAACAGTAATTTCTCCGCATTGCGAGGTGCAATTCTGAAATTTTTTGCTTTTTCCTGCTCCTCTTAGCATGATAAAGAAGATTCAAAGAGAGTGAGATGCCAGCTCCTTTCATTCAGTCAGTAGCTTCAATCATTTCTGGTATGTGAATAACATGATGTTTTTCAATGGCAAAAATCAATGAATATTGTAAATGCACAAACAGTAATTTCTCCGCATTGCAAGGTGCAATTCTGAAATGTTTTGCTTTTTCCTGCTCCTCTTAGCATGATAAAGAAGATTCAAAGAGAGTGAGATGCCAGCTCCTTTCATTCAGTCAGTAGCTTCAATCATTTCTGGTATATGAATAACATGATGTTTTTCAATGGCAAAAATCAATGAATATTGTAAATGCACAAACAGTAATTTATTCGCATTGCAAGGTGCAATTCTGAAATTTTTTGGTTTTTCCTGCTCCTCTTAGCATGATAAAGAAGATTCAAAGAGAGTGAGGTGCCAGCTCCTTTCATTCAGTCAGTAGCTTCAAACATTTCTGGTATATGAATAACATGATGTTTTTCAATGGCAAAAATCAATGAATATTGTAAATGCACAAACAGTAATTTCTCCGCATTGCAAGGTGCAATTCTGAAATTTTTTGCCTTTTCCTGCTCCTCTTAGCATGATAAAGAAGATTCAAAGAGAGTGAGATGCCAGCTCCTTTCATTCAGTCAGTAGCTTCAATCATTTCTGGACGTTTTTCAATGGCAAAAATCAATGAATATTGTAAATGCACAAACAGTAATTTCTCCGCATTGCAAGGTGCAATTCTGAAATTTTTTGCTTTTTCCTGCTCCTCTTAGCATGATAAAGAAGATTCAAAGAGAGTGAGATTCCAGCTCCTTTCATTCAGTCAGTAGCTTCAAACTTTTCTGGTATATGAATAACATGATGTTTTTCAATGGCAAAAATCAATGAATATTGTAAATGCACAAACAGTAATTTCTCCGCATTGCAAGGTGCAATTCTGAAATTTTTTGCTTTTTCCTGCTCCTCTTAGCATGATAAAGAAGATTCAAAGAGAGTGAGATGCCAGCTCCTTTCATTCAGTCAGTAGCTTCAATCATTTCTGGACGTTTTTCAATGGCAAAAATCAATGAATATTGTAAATGCACAAACAGTAATTTCTCCGCATTGCAAGGTGCAATTCTGAAATTTTTTGCTTTTTCCTGCTCCTCTTAGCATGATAAAGAAGATTCAAAGAGAGTGAGATGCCAGCTCCTTTCATTCAGTCAGTAGCTTCAATCATTTCTGGTATATGAATAACATGATGTTTTTCAATGGCAAAAATCAATGAATATTGTAAATGCACAAACAGTAATTTCTCCGCATTGCAAGGTGCAATTCTGAAATTTTTTGCTTTTTCCTGCTCCTCTTAGCATGATAAAGAAGATTCAAAGAGAGTGAGATGCCAGCTCCTCTCATTCAGTCAGTAGCTTCAATCATTTCTGGACGTTTTTCAATGGCAAAAATCAATGAATATTGTAAATGCACAAACAGTAATTTCTCCGCATTGCAAGGTGCAATTCTGAAATTTTTTGCTTTTTCCTGCTCCTCTTAGCATGATAAAGAAGATTCAAAGAGAGTGACATGCCAGCTCCTTTCATTCAGTCAGTAGCTTCAAACATTTCTGGTATATGAATAACATGATGTTTTTCAATGGCAAAAATCAATGAATATTGTAAATGCACAAACAGTAATTTCTCCGCATTGCAAGGTGCAATTCTGAAATTTTTTGCTTTTTCCTGCTCCTCTTAGCATGATAAAGAAGATTCAAAGAGAGTGAGATGCCAGCTCCTTTCATTCATTCAGTAGCTTCAATCATTTCTGGACGTTTTTCAATGGCAAAAATCAATGAATATTGTAAATGCACAAACAGTAATTTCTCCGCATTGCAACGTGCAATTCTGAAATTTTTTGCTTTTTCCTGCTCCTCTTAGCATGATAAAGAAGATTCAAAGAGAGTGAGATGCCAGCTCCTTTCATTCACTCAGTAGCTTCAATCATTTTTGGTATATGAATAACATGATGTTTTTCAATGGCAAAAATCAATGAATATTGTAAATGCACAAACAGTAATTTCTCCGCATTGCAAGGTGCAATTCTGAAATTTTTTGCTTTTTCCTGCTCCTCTTAGCATGATAAAGAAGATTCAAAGAGAGTGAGATGCCAGCTCCTTTCATTCAGTCAGTAGCTTCAATCATTTCTGGACGTTTTTCAACGGCAAAAATCAATGAATATTGTAAATGCACAAACAGTAATTTCTCCGCATTGCAAGGTGTAATTCTGAAATTTTTTGCTTTTTCCTGCTCCTCTTAGCATGATAAAGAAGATTCAAAGAGAGTGAGATGCCAGCTCCTTTCATTCAGTCGGTAGGTTCAATCATTTCTGGACGTTTTTCAATGGCAAAAATCAATGAATATTGTAAATGCACAAACAGTAATTTCTCCGCATTGCAAGGTGCAATTCTGAAATTTTTTGCTTTTTCCTGCTCCTATTAGCATGATAAAGAAGATTCAAAGAGAGTGAGATGCCAGCTCCTTTCATTCAGTCAGTAGCTTCAATCATTTCTGGACGTTTTTCAATGGCAAAAATCAATGAATATTGTAAATGCACAAACAGTAATTTCTCCGCATTGCAAGGTGCAATTCTGAAATTTTTTGCTTTTTCCTGCTCCTCTTAGCATGATAAAGAAGATTCAAAGAGAGTGAGATGCCAGCTCCTTTCATTCAGTCAGTAGCTTCAATCATTTCTGGACGTTTTTCAATGGCAAAAATCAATGTATATTGTAAATGCACAAACAGTAATTTCTCCGCATTGCAAGGTGCAATTCTGAAATTTTTTGCTTTTTCCTGCTCCTCTTAGCATGATAAAGAAGATTCAAAGAGAGTGAGATGCCAGCTCCTTTCATTCAGTCAGTAGCTTCAATCATTTCTGGACGTTTTTCAATGGCAAAAATCAATGTATATTGTAAATGCACAAACAGTAATTTCTCCGCATTGCAAGGTGCAATTCTGAAATTTTTTGCTTTTTCCTGCTCCTCTTAGCATGATAAAGAAGATTCAAAGAGAGTGAGATGCCAGCTCCTTTCATTCAGTCAGTAGCTTCAATCATTTCTGGACGTTTTTCAATGGCAAAAATCAATGAATATTGTAAATGCACAAACAGTAATTTCTCCGCATTGCAAGGTGCAATTCTGAAATTTTTTGCTTTTTCCTGCTCCTCTTAGCATGATAAAGAAGATTCAAAGAGAGTGAGATGCCAGCTCCTTTCATTCAGTCAGTAGCTTCAAACATTTCTGGTATATGAATAACATGATGTTTTTCAATGGCAAAAATCAATGAATTTTGTAAATGCACAAACAGCAATTTCTCCGCATTGCAAGGTGCAATTCTGAAATTTTTTGCTTTTTCCTGCTCCTCTTAGCATGATAAAGAAGATTCAAAGAGAGTGAGATGCCAGCTCCTTTCATTCAGTCAGTAGCTTCAATCATTTCTGGACGTTTTTCAATGGCAAAAATCAATGAATATTGTAAATGCACAAACAGTAATTTCTCCGCATTGCGAGGTGCAATTCTGAAATTTTTTGCTTTTTCCTGCTCCTCAGCATGATAAAGAAGATTCAAAGAGAGTGAGATGCCAGCTCCTTTCATTCAGTCAGTAGCTTCAATCATTTCTGGTATATGAATAACATGATGTTTTTCAATGGCAAAAATCAATGAATATTGTAAATGCACAAACAGTAATTTCTCCGCATTGCAAGGTGCAATTCTGAAATTTTTTGCTTTTTCCTGCTCCTCTTAGCATGATAAAGAAGATTCAAAGAGAGTGAGATGCCAGCTCCTTTCATTCAGTCAGTAGCTTCAAACATTTCTGGTATATGAATAACATGATGTTTTTCAATGGCAAAAATCAATGAATATTGTAAATGCACAAACAGTAATTTCTCCGCATTGCAAGGTGCAATTCTGAAATTTTTTGCCTTTTCCTGCTCCTCTTAGCATGATAAAGAAGATTCAAAGAGAGTGAGATGCCAGCTCCTTTCATTCAGTCAGTAGCTTCAATCATTTCTGGACGTTTTTCAATGGCAAAAATCAATGAATATTGTAAATGCACAAACAGTAATTTATTCGCATTGCAAGGTGCAATTCTGAAATTTTTTGCTTTTTCCTGCTCCTCTTAGCATGATAAAGAAGATTCAAAGAGAGTGAGATGCCAGCTCCTTTCATTCAGTCAGTAGCTTCAAACATTTCTGGTATATGAATAACATGATGTTTTTCAATGGCAAAAATCAATGAATATTGTAAATGCACAAACAGTAATTTCTCCGCATTGCAAGGTGCAATTCTGAAATTTTTTGCTTTTTCCTGCTCCTCTTAGCATGATAAAGAATATTCAAAGAGAGTGAGATGCCAGCTCCTTTCATTCAGTCAGTAGCTTCAATCATTTCTGGACGTTTTTCAATGGCAAAAATCAATGAATATTGTAAATGCACAAACAGTAATTTCTCCGCATTGCAAGGTGCAATTCTGAAATTTTTTGCTTTTTCCTGCTCCTTTTAGCATGATAAAGAAGATTCAAAGAGAGTGACATGCCAGCTCCTTTCATTCAGTCAGTAGCTTCAAACATTTCTGGTATATGAATAACATGATGTTTTTCAATGGCAAAAATCAATGAATATTGTAAATGCACAAACAGTAATTTCTCCGCATTGCAAGGTGCAATTCTGAAATTTTTTGCTTTTTCCTGCTCCTCTTAGCATGATAAAGAAGATTCAAAGAGAGTGAGATGCCAGCTCCTTTCATTCAGTCAGTAGCTTCAATCATTTCTGGACGTTTTTCAATGGCAAAAATCAATGAATATTGTAAATGCACAAACAGTAATTTCTCCGCATTGCAACGTGCAATTCTGAAATTTTTTGCTTTTTCCTGCTCCTCTTAGCATGATAAAGAAGATTCAAAGAGAGTGAGATGCCAGCTCCTTTCATTCACTCAGTAGCTTCAATCATTTTTGGTATATGAATAACATGATGTTTTTCAATGGCAAAAATCAATGAATATTGTAAATGCACAAACAGTAATTTCTCCGCATTGCAAGGTGCAATTCTGAAATTTTTTGCTTTTTCCTGCTCCTCTTAGCATGATAAAGAAGATTCAAAGAGAGTGAGATGCCAGCTCCTTTCATTCAGTCAGTAGCTTCAATCATTTCTGGACGTTTTTCAACGGCAAAAATCAATGAATATTGTAAATGCACAAACAGTAATTTCTCCGCATTGCAAGGTGTAATTCTGAAATTTTTTGCTTTTTCCTGCTCCTCTTAGCATGATAAAGAAGATTCAAAGAGAGTGAGATGCCAGCTCCTTTCATTCAGTCGGTAGGTTCAATCATTTCTGGACGTTTTTCAATGGCAAAAATCAATGAATATTGTAAATGCACAAACAGTAATTTCTCCGCATTGCAAGGTGCAATTCTGAAATTTTTTGCTTTTTCCTGCTCCTATTAGCATGATAAAGAAGATTCAAAGAGAGTGAGATGCCAGCTCCTTTCATTCAGTCAGTAGCTTCAATCATTTCTGGACGTTTTTCAATGGCAAAAATCAATGAATATTGTAAATGCACAAACAGTAATTTCTCCGCATTGCAAGGTGCAATTCTGAAATTTTTTGCTTTTTCCTGCTCCTCTTAGCATGATAAAGAAGATTCAAAGAGAGTGAGATGCCAGCTCCTTTCATTCAGTCAGTAGCTTCAATCATTTCTGGACGTTTTTCAATGGCAAAAATCAATGTATATTGTAAATGCACAAACAGTAATTTCTCCGCATTGCAAGGTGCAATTCTGAAATTTTTTGCTTTTTCCTGCTCCTCTTAGCATGATAAAGAAGATTCAAAGAGAGTGAGATGCCAGCTCCTTTCATTCAGTCAGTAGCTTCAATCATTTCTGGACGTTTTTCAATGGCAAAAATCAATGTATATTGTAAATGCACAAACAGTAATTTCTCCGCATTGCAAGGTGCAATTCTGAAATTTTTTGCTTTTTCCTGCTCCTCTTAGCATGATAAAGAAGATTCAAAGAGAGTGAGATGCCAGCTCCTTTCATTCAGTCAGTAGCTTCAATCATTTCTGGACGTTTTTCAATGGCAAAAATCAATGAATATTGTAAATGCACAAACAGTAATTTCTCCGCATTGCAAGGTGCAATTCTGAAATTTTTTGCTTTTTCCTGCTCCTCTTAGCATGATAAAGAAGATTCAAAGAGAGTGAGATGCCAGCTCCTTTCATTCAGTCAGTAGCTTCAAACATTTCTGGTATATGAATAACATGATGTTTTTCAATGGCAAAAATCAATGAATATTGTAAATGCACAAACAGTAATTTCTCCGCATTGCAAGGTGCAATTCTGAAATTTTTTGCTTTTTCCTGCTCCTCTTAGCATGATAAAGAAGATTCAAAGAGAGTGAGATGCCAGCTCCTTTCATTCAGTCAGTAGCTTCAATCATTTCTGGACGTTTTTCAACGGCAAAAATCAATGAATATTGTAAATGCACAAACAGTAATTTCTCCGCATTGCAAGGTGTAATTCTGAAATTTTTTGCTTTTTCCTGCTCCTCTTAGCATGATAAAGAAGATTCAAAGAGAGTGAGATGCCAGCTCCTTTCATTCAGTCGGTAGGTTCAATCATTTCTGGACGTTTTTCAATGGCAAAAATCAATGAATATTGTAAATGCACAAACAGTAATTTCTCCGCATTGCAAGGTGCAATTCTGAAATTTTTTGCTTTTTCCTGCTCCTATTAGCATGATAAAGAAGATTCAAAGAGAGTGAGATGCCAGCTCCTTTCATTCAGTCAGTAGCTTCAATCATTTCTGGACGTTTTTCAATGGCAAAAATCAATGAATATTGTAAATGCACAAACAGTAATTTCTCCGCATTGCAAGGTGCAATTCTGAAATTTTTTGCTTTTTCCTGCTCCTCTTAGCATGATAAAGAAGATTCAAAGAGAGTGAGATGCCAGCTCCTTTCATTCAGTCAGTAGCTTCAATCATTTCTGGACGTTTTTCAATGGCAAAAATCAATGTATATTGTAAATGCACAAACAGTAATTTCTCCGCATTGCAAGGTGCAATTCTGAAATTTTTTGCTTTTTCCTGCTCCTCTTAGCATGATAAAGAAGATTCAAAGAGAGTGAGATGCCAGCTCCTTTCATTCAGTCAGTAGCTTCAATCATTTCTGGACGTTTTTCAATGGCAAAAATCAATGTATATTGTAAATGCACAAACAGTAATTTCTCCGCATTGCAAGGTGCAATTCTGAAATTTTTTGCTTTTTCCTGCTCCTCTTAGCATGATAAAGAAGATTCAAAGAGAGTGAGATGCCAGCTCCTTTCATTCAGTCAGTAGCTTCAATCATTTCTGGACGTTTTTCAATGGCAAAAATCAATGAATATTGTAAATGCACAAACAGTAATTTCTCCGCATTGCAAGGTGCAATTCTGAAATTTTTTGCTTTTTCCTGCTCCTCTTAGCATGATAAAGAAGATTCAAAGAGAGTGAGATGCCAGCTCCTTTCATTCAGTCAGTAGCTTCAAACATTTCTGGTATATGAATAACATGATGTTTTTCAATGGCAAAAATCAATGAATTTTGTAAATGCACAAACAGCAATTTCTCCGCATTGCAAGGTGCAATTCTGAAATTTTTTGCTTTTTCCTGCTCCTCTTAGCATGATAAAGAAGATTCAAAGAGAGTGAGATGACAGCTCCTTTCATTCAGTCAGTAGCTTCAATCATTTCTGGACGTTTTTCAATGGCAAAAATCAATGAATATTGTAAATGCACAAACAGTAATTTCTCCGCATTGCGAGGTGCAATTCTGAAATTTTTTGCTTTTTCCTGCTCCTCAGCATGATAAAGAAGATTCAAAGAGAGTGAGATGCCAGCTCCTTTCATTCAGTCAGTAGCTTCAATCATTTCTGGTATATGAATAACATGATGTTTTTCAATGGCAAAAATCAATGAATATTGTAAATGCACAAACAGTAATTTCTCCGCATTGCAAGGTGCAATTCTGAAATTTTTTGCTTTTTCCTGCTCCTCTTAGCATGATAAAGAAGATTCAAAGAGAGTGAGATGCCAGCTCCTTTCATTCAGTCAGTAGCTTCAATCATTTCTGGTATATGAATAACATGATGTTTTTCAATGGCAAAAATCAATGAATATTGTAAATGCACAAACAGTAATTTATTCGCATTGCAAGGTGCAATTCTGAAATTTTTTGCTTTTTCCTGCTCCTCTTAGCATGATAAAGAAGATTCAAAGAGAGTGAGATGCCAGCTCCTTTCATTCAGTCAGTAGCTTCAAACATTTCTGGTATATGAATAACATGATGTTTTTCAATGGCAAAAATCAATGAATATTGTAAATGCACAAACAGTAATTTCTCCGCATTGCAAGGTGCAATTCTGAAATTTTTTGCCTTTTCCTGCTCCTCTTAGCATGATAAAGAAGATTCAAAGAGAGTGAGATGCCAGCTCCTTTCATTCAGTCAGTAGCTTCAATCATTTCTGGACGTTTTTCAATGGCAAAAATCAATGAATATTGTAAATGCACAAACAGTAATTTATTCGCATTGCAAGGTGCAATTCTGAAATTTTTTGCTTTTTCCTGCTCCTCTTAGCATGATAAAGAAGATTCAAAGAGAGTGAGATGCCAGCTCCTTTCATTCAGTCAGTAGCTTCAAACATTTCTGGTATATGAATAACATGATGTTTTTCAATGGCAAAAATCAATGAATATTGTAAATGCACAAACAGTAATTTCTCCGCATTGCAAGGTGCAATTCTGAAATTTTTTGCTTTTTCCTGCTCCTCTTAGCATGATAAAGAATATTCAAAGAGAGTGAGATGCCAGCTCCTTTCATTCAGTCAGTAGCTTCAATCATTTCTGGACGTTTTTCAATGGCAAAAATCAATGAATATTGTAAATGCACAAACAGTAATTTCTCCGCATTGCAAGGTGCAATTCTGAAATTTTTTGCTTTTTCCTGCTCCTTTTAGCATGATAAAGAAGATTCAAAGAGAGTGACATGCCAGCTCCTTTCATTCAGTCAGTAGCTTCAAACATTTCTGGTATATGAATAACATGATGTTTTTCAATGGCAAAAATCAATGAATATTGTAAATGCACAAACAGTAATTTCTCCGCATTGCAAGGTGCAATTCTGAAATTTTTTGCTTTTTCCTGCTCCTCTTAGCATGATAAAGAAGATTCAAAGAGAGTGAGATGCCAGCTCCTTTCATTCAGTCAGTAGCTTCAATCATTTCTGGACGTTTTTCAATGGCAAAAATCAATGAATATTGTAAATGCACAAACAGTAATTTCTCCGCATTGCAACGTGCAATTCTGAAATTTTTTGCTTTTTCCTGCTCCTCTTAGCATGATAAAGAAGATTCAAAGAGAGTGAGATGCCAGCTCCTTTCATTCACTCAGTAGCTTCAATCATTTTTGGTATATGAATAACATGATGTTTTTCAATGGCAAAAATCAATGAATATTGTAAATGCACAAACAGTAATTTCTCCGCATTGCAAGGTGCAATTCTGAAATTTTTTGCTTTTTCCTGCTCCTCTTAGCATGATAAAGAAGATTCAAAGAGAGTGAGATGCCAGCTCCTTTCATTCAGTCAGTAGCTTCAATCATTTCTGGACGTTTTTCAACGGCAAAAATCAATGAATATTGTAAATGCACAAACAGTAATTTCTCCGCATTGCAAGGTGTAATTCTGAAATTTTTTGCTTTTTCCTGCTCCTCTTAGCATGATAAAGAAGATTCAAAGAGAGTGAGATGCCAGCTCCTTTCATTCAGTCGGTAGGTTCAATCATTTCTGGACGTTTTTCAATGGCAAAAATCAATGAATATTGTAAATGCACAAACAGTAATTTCTCCGCATTGCAAGGTGCAATTCTGAAATTTTTTGCTTTTTCCTGCTCCTATTAGCATGATAAAGAAGATTCAAAGAGAGTGAGATGCCAGCTCCTTTCATTCAGTCAGTAGCTTCAATCATTTCTGGACGTTTTTCAATGGCAAAAATCAATGAATATTGTAAATGCACAAACAGTAATTTCTCCGCATTGCAAGGTGCAATTCTGAAATTTTTTGCTTTTTCCTGCTCCTCTTAGCATGATAAAGAAGATTCAAAGAGAGTGAGATGCCAGCTCCTTTCATTCAGTCAGTAGCTTCAATCATTTCTGGACGTTTTTCAATGGCAAAAATCAATGTATATTGTAAATGCACAAACAGTAATTTCTCCGCATTGCAAGGTGCAATTCTGAAATTTTTTGCTTTTTCCTGCTCCTCTTAGCATGATAAAGAAGATTCAAAGAGAGTGAGATGCCAGCTCCTTTCATTCAGTCAGTAGCTTCAATCATTTCTGGACGTTTTTCAATGGCAAAAATCAATGTATATTGTAAATGCACAAACAGTAATTTCTCCGCATTGCAAGGTGCAATTCTGAAATTTTTTGCTTTTTCCTGCTCCTCTTAGCATGATAAAGAAGATTCAAAGAGAGTGAGATGCCAGCTCCTTTCATTCAGTCAGTAGCTTCAATCATTTCTGGACGTTTTTCAATGGCAAAAATCAATGAATATTGTAAATGCACAAACAGTAATTTCTCCGCATTGCAAGGTGCAATTCTGAAATTTTTTGCTTTTTCCTGCTCCTCTTAGCATGATAAAGAAGATTCAAAGAGAGTGAGATGCCAGCTCCTTTCATTCAGTCAGTAGCTTCAAACATTTCTGGTATATGAATAACATGATGTTTTTCAATGGCAAAAATCAATGAATTTTGTAAATGCACAAACAGCAATTTCTCCGCATTGCAAGGTGCAATTCTGAAATTTTTTGCTTTTTCCTGCTCCTCTTAGCATGATAAAGAAGATTCAAAGAGAGTGAGATGCCAGCTCCTTTCATTCAGTCAGTAGCTTCAATCATTTCTGGACGTTTTTCAATGGCAAAAATCAATGAATATTGTAAATGCACAAACAGTAATTTCTCCGCATTGCGAGGTGCAATTCTGAAATTTTTTGCTTTTTCCTGCTCCTCAGCATGATAAAGAAGATTCAAAGAGAGTGAGATGCCAGCTCCTTTCATTCAGTCAGTAGCTTCAATCATTTCTGGTATTTGAATAACATGATGTTTTTCAATGGCAAAAATCAATGAATATTGTAAATGCACAAACAGTAATTTCTCCGCATTGCAAGGTGCAATTCTGAAATTTTTTGCTTTTTCCTGCTCCTCTTAGCATGATAAAGAAGATTCAAAGAGAGTGAGATGCCAGCTCCTTTCATTCAGTCAGTAGCTTCAATCATTTCTGGTATATGAATAACATGATGTTTTTCAATGGCAAAAATCAATGAATATTGTAAATGCACAAACAGTAATTTATTCGCATTGCAAGGTGCAATTCTGAAATTTTTTGCTTTTTCCTGCTCCTCTTAGCATGATAAAGAAGATTCAAAGAGAGTGAGATGCCAGCTCCTTTCATTCAGTCAGTAGCTTCAAACATTTCTGGTATATGAATAACATGATGTTTTTCAATGGCAAAAATCAATGAATATTGTAAATGCACAAACAGTAATTTCTCCGCATTGCAAGGTGCAATTCTGAAATTTTTTGCCTTTTCCTGCTCCTCTTAGCATGATAAAGAAGATTCAAAGAGAGTGAGATGCCAGCTCCTTTCATTCAGTCAGTAGCTTCAATCATTTCTGGACGTTTTTCAATGGCAAAAATCAATGAATATTGTAAATGCACAAACAGTAATTTATTCGCATTGCAAGGTGCAATTCTGAAATTTTTTGCTTTTTCCTGCTCCTCTTAGCATGATAAAGAAGATTCAAAGAGAGTGAGATGCCAGCTCCTTTCATTCAGTCAGTAGCTTCAAACATTTCTGGTATATGAATAACATGATGTTTTTCAATGGCAAAAATCAATGAATATTGTAAATGCACAAACAGTAATTTCTCCGCATTGCAAGGTGCAATTCTGAAATTTTTTGCTTTTTCCTGCTCCTCTTAGCATGATAAAGAATATTCAAAGAGAGTGAGATGCCAGCTCCTTTCATTCAGTCAGTAGCTTCAATCATTTCTGGACGTTTTTCAATGGCAAAAATCAATGAATATTGTAAATGCACAAACAGTAATTTCTCCGCATTGCAAGGTGCAATTCTGAAATTTTTTGCTTTTTCCTGCTCCTTTTAGCATGATAAAGAAGATTCAAAGAGAGTGACATGCCAGCTCCTTTCATTCAGTCAGTAGCTTCAAACATTTCTGGTATATGAATAACATGATGTTTTTCAATGGCAAAAATCAATGAATATTGTAAATGCACAAACAGTAATTTCTCCGCATTGCAAGGAGCAATTCTGAAATTTTTTGCATTTTCCTGCTCCTCTTAGCATGATAAAGAAGATTCAAAGAGAGTGAGATGCCAGCTCCTTTCATTCAGTCAGTAGCTTCAAACATTTCTGGACGTTTTTCAATGGCAAAAATCAATGAATATTGTAAATGCACAAACAGTAATTTCTCCGCATTGCAAGGTGCAATTCTGAAATTTTTTGCTTTTTCCTGCTCCTCTTAGCATGATAAAGAAGATTCAAAGAGAGTGAGATGCCAGCTCCTTTCATTCAGTCAGTAGCTTCAATCATTTCTGGTATATGAATAACATGATGTTTAACAATGGCAAAAATCAATGAATATTGTAAATGCACAAACAGTAATTTCTCCGCATTGCAAGGTGCAATTCTGAAATTTTTTGCTTTTTCCTGCTCCTCTTAGCATGATAAAGAAGATTCAAAGAGAGTGAGATGCCAGCTCCTTTCATTCAGTCAGTAGCTTCAATCATTTCTGGATGTTTTTCAATGGCAAAAATCAATGAATATTGTAAATGCACAAACAGTAATTTCTCCGCATTGCAAGGTGCAATTCTGAAATTTTTTGCTTTTTCCTGCTCCTCTTAGCATGATAAAGAAGATTCAAAGAGAGTGAGATGCCAGCTCCTTTCATTCAGTCAGTAGCTTCAATCATTTCTGGACGTTTTTCAACGGCAAAAATCAATGAATATTGTAAATGCACAAACAGTAATTTCTCCGCATTGCAAGGTGCAATTCTGAAATTTTTTGCTTTTTCCTGCTCCTCTTAGCATGATAAAGAAGATTCAAAGAGAGTGAGATGCCAGCTCCTTTCATTCAGTCAGTAGCTTCAATCATTTCTGGACGTTTTTCAATGGCAAAAATCAATGAATATTGTAAATGCACAAACAGTAATTTCTCCGCATTGCAAGGTGCAATTCTGAAATTTTTTGCTTTTTCCTGCTCCTCTTAGCATGATAAAGAAGATTCAAACAGAGTGAGATGCCAGCTCCTTTCATTCAGTCAGTAGCTTCAATCATTTCTGGACGTTTTTCAGTGGCAAAAATCAATGAATATTGTAAATGCACAAACAGTAATTTCTCCGCATTGCAAGGAGCAATTCTGAAATTTTTTGCATTTTCCTGCTCCTCTTAGCATGATAAAGAAGATTCAAAGAGAGTGAGATGCCAGCTCCTTTCATTCAGTCAGTAGCTTCAAACATTTCTGGACGTTTTTCAATGGCAAAAATCAATGAATATTGTAAATGCACAAACAGTAATTTCTCCGCATTGCAAGGTGCAATTCTGAAATTTTTTGCTTTTTCCTGCTCCTCTTAGCATGATAAAGAAGATTCAAAGAGAGTGAGATGCCAGCTCCTTTCATTCAGTCAGTAGCTTCAATCATTTCTGGTATATGAATAACATGATGTTTAACAATGGCAAAAATCAATGAATATTGTAAATGCACAAACAGTAATTTCTCCGCATTGCAAGGTGCAATTCTGAAATTTTTTGCTTTTTCCTGCTCCTCTTAGCATGATAAAGAAGATTCAAAGAGAGTGAGATGCCAGCTCCTTTCATTCAGTCAGTAGCTTCAATCATTTCTGGATGTTTTTCAATGGCAAAAATCAATGAATATTGTAAATGCACAAACAGTAATTTCTCCGCATTGCAAGGTGCAATTCTGAAATTTTTTGCTTTTTCCTGCTCCTCTTAGCATGATAAAGAAGATTCAAAGAGAGTGAGATGCCAGCTCCTTTCATTCAGTCAGTAGCTTCAATCATTTCTGGACGTTTTTCAACGGCAAAAATCAATGAATATTGTAAATGCACAAACAGTAATTTCTCCGCATTGCAAGGTGCAATTCTGAAATTTTTTGCTTTTTCCTGCTCCTCTTAGCATGATAAAGAAGATTCAAAGAGAGTGAGATGCCAGCTCCTTTCATTCAGTCAGTAGCTTCAATCATTTCTGGACGTTTTTCAATGGCAAAAATCAATGAATATTGTAAATGCACAAACAGTAATTTCTCCGCATTGCAAGGTGCAATTCTGAAATTTTTTGCTTTTTCCTGCTCCTCTTAGCATGATAAAGAAGATTCAAACAGAGTGAGATGCCAGCTCCTTTCATTCAGTCAGTAGCTTCAATCATTTCTGGACGTTTTTCAGTGGCAAAAATCAATGAATATTGTAAATGCACAAACAGTAATTTCTCCGTATTGCAAGGTGCAATTCTGAAATTTTTTGCTTTTTCCTGCTCCTCTTAGCATGATAAAGAAGATTCAAAGAGAGTGAGATGCCAGCTCCTTTCATTCAGTCAGTAGCTTCAATCATTTCTGGACGTTTTTCAATGGCAAAAATCAATGAATATTGTAAATGCACAAGCAGTAATTTCTCCGCATTGCAAGGTGCAATTCTGAAATTTTTTGCTTTTTCCTGCTCCTCTTAGCATGATAAAGAAGATTCAAAGAGACTGAGATGCCAGCTCCTTTCATTCAGTCAGTAGCTTCAATCATTTCTGGACGTTTTTCAATGGCAAAAATCAATGAATATTGTAAATGCACAAACAGTAATTTCTCCGCATTGCAAGGTGCAATTCTGAAATTTTTTACTTTTTCCTGCTCCTCTTAGCATGAAAAAGAAGATTCAAAGAGAGTGAGATGCCAGCTCCTTTCATTCAGTCAGTAGCTTCAATCATTTCTGGTATATGAATAACATGATGTTTTTCAATGGCAAAAATCAATGAATATTGTAAATGCACAAACAGTAATTTCTCCGCATTGCAAGGTGCAATTCTGAAATTTTTTGCTTTTTCCTGCTCCTCTTAGCATGATAAAGAAGATTCAAAGAGAGTGAGATGCCAGCTCCTTTCATTCAGTCAGTAGCTTCAATCATTTCTGGACGTTTTTCAATGGCAAAAATCAATGAATATTGTAAATGCACAAACAGTAATTTCTTCGCATTGCAAGGTGCAATTCTGAAATTTTTTGCTTTTTCCTGCTCCTCTTAGCATGATAAAGAAGATTCAAAGAGAGTGAGATGCCAGCTCCTTTCATTCAGTCAGTAGCTTCAATCATTTCTGGTATATGAATAACATGATGTTTTTCAATGGCAAAAATCAATGAATATTGTAAATGCACAAACAGTAATTTCTCCGCATTGCAAGGTGCAATTCTGAAATTTTTTGCTTTTTCCTGCTCCTCTTAGCATGATAAAGAAGATTCAAAGAGAGTGAGATGCCAGCTCCTTTCATTCAGTCAGTAGCTTCAAACATTTCTGGACGTTTTTCAATGGCAAAAATCAATGAATATTGTAAATGCACAAACAGTAATTTCTCCGCATTGCAAGGTGCAATTCTGAAATTTTTTGCTTTTTCCTGCTCCTCTTAGCATGATAAAGAAGATTCAAAGAGAGTGAGATGCCAGCTCCTTTCATTCAGTCAGTAGCTTCAATCATTTCTGGTATATGAATAACATGATGTTTAACAATGGCAAAAATCAATGAATATTGTAAATGCACAAACAGTAATTTCTCCGCATTGCAAGGTGCAATTCTGAAATTTTTTGCTTTTTCCTGCTCCTCTTAGCATGATAAAGAAGATTCAAAGAGAGTGAGATGCCAGCTCCTTTCATTCAGTCAGTAGCTTCAATCATTTCTGGATGTTTTTCAATGGCAAAAATCAATGAATATTGTAAATGCACAAACAGTAATTTCTCCGCATTGCAAGGTGCAATTCTGAAATTTTTTGCTTTTTCCTGCTCCTCTTAGCATGATAAAGAAGATTCAAAGAGAGTGAGATGCCAGCTCCTTTCATTCAGTCAGTAGCTTCAATCATTTCTGGACGTTTTTCAACGGCAAAAATCAATGAATATTGTAAATGCACAAACAGTAATTTCTCCGCATTGCAAGGTGCAATTCTGAAATTTTTTGCTTTTTCCTGCTCCTCTTAGCATGATAAAGAAGATTCAAAGAGAGTGAGATGCCAGCTCCTTTCATTCAGTCAGTAGCTTCAATCATTTCTGGACGTTTTTCAATGGCAAAAATCAATGAATATTGTAAATGCACAAACAGTAATTTCTCCGCATTGCAAGGTGCAATTCTGAAATTTTTTGATTTTTCCTGCTCCTCTTAGCATGATAAAGAAGATTCAAAGAGAGTGAGATGCCAGCTCCTTTCATTCAGTCAGTAGCTTCAATCATTTCTGGACGTTTTTCAATGGCAAAAATCAATGAATATTGTAAATGCACAAACAGTAATTTCTCCGTATTGCAAGGTGCAATTCTGAAATTTTTTGCTTTTTCCTGCTCCTCTTAGCATGATAAAGAAGATTCAAAGAGAGTGAGATGCCAGCTCCTTTCATTCAGTCAGTAGCTTCAATCATTTCTGGACGTTTTTCAATGGCAAAAATCAATGAATATTGTAAATGCACAAGCAGTAATTTCTCCGCATTGCAAGGTGCAATTCTGAAATTTTTTGCTTTTTCCTGCTCCTCTTAGCATGATAAAGAAGATTCAAAGAGACTGAGATGCCAGCTCCTTTCATTCAGTCAGTAGCTTCAATCATTTCTGGACGTTTTTCAATGGCAAAAATCAATGAATATTGTAAATGCACAAACAGTAATTTCTCCGCATTGCAAGGTGCAATTCTGAAATTTTTTACTTTTTCCTGCTCCTCTTAGCATGAAAAAGAAGATTCAAAGAGAGTGAGATGCCAGCTCCTTTCATTCAGTCAGTAGCTTCAATCATTTCTGGTATATGAATAACATGATGTTTTTCAATGGCAAAAATCAATGAATATTGTAAATGCACAAACAGTAATTTCTCCGCATTGCAAGGTGCAATTCTGAATTTTTTTGCTTTTTCCTGCTCCTCTTAGCATGATAAAGAAGATTCAAAGAGAGTGAGATGCCAGCTCCTTTCATTCAGTCAGTAGCTTCAATCATTTCTGGACGTTTTTCAATGGCAAAAATCAATGAATATTGTAAATGCACAAACAGTAATTTCTCCGCATTGCAAGGTGCAATTCTGAAATTTTTTGCTTTTTCCTGCTCCTCTTAGCATGATAAAGAAGATTCAAAGAGAGTGAGATGCCAGCTCCTTTCATTCAGTCAGTAGCTTCAATCATTTCTGGTATATGAATAACATGATGTTTTTCAATGGCAAAAATCAATGAATATTGTAAATGCACAAACAGTAATTTCTCCGCATTGCAAGGTGCAATTCTGAAATTTTTTGCTTTTTCCTGCTCCTCTTAGCATGATAAAGAAGATTCAAAGAGAGTGAGATGCCAGCTCCTTTCATTCAGTCAGTAGCTTCAATCATTTCTGGTATATGAATAACATGATGTTTTTCAATGGCAAAAATCAATGAATATTGTAAATGCACAAACAGTAATTTCTCCGCATTGCAAGGTGCAATTCTGAAATTTTTTGCCTTTTCCTGCTCCTCTTAGCATGATAAAGAAGATTCAAAGAGAGTGAGATGCCAGCTCCTTTCATTCAGTCAGTAGCTTCAATCATTTCTGGACGTTTTTCAATGGCAAAAATCAATGAATATTGTAAATGCACAAACAGTAATTTCTCCGCATTGCAAGGTGCAATTCTGAAATTTTTTGCTTTTTCCTGCTCCTCTTAGCATGATAAAGAAGATTCAAAGAGAGTGAGATGCCAGCTCCTTTCATTCAGTCAGTAGCTTCAAACATTTCTGGTATATGAATAACATGATGTTTTTCAATGGCAAAAATCAATGAATATTGTAAATGCACAAACAGTAATTTCTCCACATTGCAAGGTGCAATTCTGAAATTTTTTGCCTTTTCCTGCTCCTCTTAGCATGATAAAGAAGATTCAAAGAGAGTGAGATGCCAGCTCCTTTCATTCAGTCAGTAGCTTCAATCATTTCTGGACGTTTTTCAATGGCAAAAATCAATGAATATTGTAAATGCACAAACAGTAATTTCTCCGCATTGCAAGGTGCAATTCTGAAATTTTTTGCTTTTTCCTGCTCCTCTTAGCATGATAAAGAAGATTCAAAGAGAGTGAGATGCCAGCTCCTTTCATTCAGTCAGTAGCTTCAAACATTTCTGGTATATGAATAACATGATGTTTTTCAATCGCAAAAATCAATGAATATTGTAAATGCACAAACAGTAATTTCTCCGCATTGCAAGGTGCAATTCTGAAATTTTTTGCTTTTTCCTGCTCCTCTTAGCATGATAAAGAAGATTCAAAGAGAGTGAGATGCCAGCTCCTTTCATTCAGTCAGTAGCTTCAATCATTTCTGGACGTTTTTCAATGGCAAAAATCAATGAATATTGTAAATGCACAAACAGTAATTTCTCCGCATTGCAAGGTGCAATTCTGAAATTTTTTGCTTTTTCCTGCTCCTCTTAGCATGATAAAGAAGATTCAAAGAGAGAGAGATGCCAGCTCCTTTCATTCAGTCAGTAGCTTCAATCATTTCTGGTATATGAATAACATGATGTTTTTCAATGGCAAAAATAAATGAATATTGTAAATGCACAAACAGTAATTTCTCCGCATTGCAAGGTGCAATTGTGAAATTTTTTGCTTTTTCCTGCTCCTCTTAGCATGATAAAGAAGATTCAAAGAGAGTGAGATGCCAGCTCCTTTCATTCAGTCAGTAGCTTCAATCATTTCTGGTATATGAATAACATGATGTTTTTCAATGGCAAAAATCAATGAATATTGTAAATGCACAAACAGTAATTTCTCCGCATTGCAAGGTGCAATTCTAAAATTTTTTGCCTTTTCCTTCTCCTCTTAGCATGATAAAGAAGATTCAAAGAGAGTGAGATGCCAGCTCCTTTCATTCAGTCAGTAGCTTCAATCATTTCTGGACGTTTTTCAATGGCAAAAATCAATGAATATTGTAAATGCACAAACAGTAATTTCTCCGCATTGCAAGGTGCAATTCTGAAATTTTTTGCTTTTTCCTGCTCCTCTTAGCATGAAAAAGAAGATTCAAAGAGAGTGAGATGCCAGCTCCTTTCATTCAGTCAGTAGCTTCAAACATTTCTGGTATATGAATAACATGATGTTTTTCAATGGCAAAAATCAATGAATATTGTAAATGCACAAATAGTAATTTCTCCGCATTGCAAGGTGCAATTCTGAAATTTTTTGCTTTTTCCTGCTCCTCTTAGCATGATAAAGAAGATTCAAAGAGAGTGAGATGCCAGCTCCTTTCATTCAGTCAGTAGCTTCAATCATTTCTGGACGTTTTTCAATGGCAAAAATCAATGAATATTGTAAATGCACAAACAGTAATTTCTCCGCATTGCAAGGTGCAATTCTGAAATTTTTTGCTTTTTCCTGCTCCTCTTAGCATGATAAAGAAGATTCAAAGAGAGTGAGATGCCAGCTCCTTTCATTCAGTCAGTAGCTTCAATCATTTCTGGTATATGAATAACATGATGTTTTTCAATGGCAAAAATAAATGAATATTGTAAATGCACAAACAGTAATTTCTCCGCATTGCAAGGTGCAATTCTGAAATTTTTTGCTTTTTCCTGCTCCTCTTAGCATGATAAAGAAGATTCAAAGAGAGTGAGATGCCAGCTCCTTTCATTCAGTCAGTAGCTTCAATCATTTCTGGTATATGAATAACATGATGTTTTTCAATGGCAAAAATCAATGAATATTGTAAATGCACAAACAGTAATTTCTCCGCATTGCAAGGTGCAATTCTGAAATTTTTTGCCTTTTCCTGCTCCTCTTAGCATGATAAAGAAGATTCAAAGAGAGTGAGATGCCAGCTCCTTTCATTCAGTCAGTAGCTTCAATCATTTCTGGATGTTTTTCAATGGCAAAAATCAATGAATATTGTAAATGCACAAACAGTAATTTCTCCGCATTGCAAGGTGCAATTCTGAAATTTTTTGCTTTTTCCTGCTCCTCTTAGCATGATAAAGAAGATTCAAAGAGAGTGAGATGCCAGCTCCTTTCATTCAGTCAGTAGCTTCAATCATTTCTGGACGTTTTTCAATGGCAAAAATCAATGAATATTGTAAATGCACAAACAGTAATTTCTCCGCATTGCAAGGTGCAATTCTGAAATTTTTTGCTTTTTTCTGCTCCTCTTAGCATGATAAAGAAGATTCAAAGAGAGTGAGATGCCAGCTCCTTTCATTCAGTCAGTAGCTTCAATCATTTCTGGTATATGAATAACATGATGTTTTTCAATGGCAAAAATCAATGAATATTGTAAATGCACAAACAGTAATTTCTCCGCATTGCAAGGTGCAATTCTGAAATTTTTTGCTTTTTCCTGCTCCTCTTAGCATGATAAAGAAGATTCAAAGAGAGTGAGATGCCAGCTCCTTTCATTCAGTCAGTAGCTTCAATCATTTCTGGACGTTTTTCAATGGCAAAAATCAATGAATATTGTAAATGCACAAACAGTAATTTCTCCGCATTGCAAGGTGCAATTCTGAAATTTTTTGCTTTTTCCTGCTCCTCTTAGCATGATAAAGAAGATTCAAAGAGAGTGAGATGCCAGCTCCTTTCATTCAGTCAGTAGCTTCAATCATTTCTGGTATATGAATAACATGATGTTTTTCAATGGCAAAAATCAATGAATATTGTAAATGCACAAACAGTAATTTCTCCGCATTGCAAGGTGCAATTCTGAAATTTTTTGCTTTTTCCTGCTCCTCTTAGCATGATAAAGAAGATTCAAAGAGAGTGAGATGCCAGCTCCTTTAATTCAGTCAGTAGCTTCAATCATTTCTGGACGTTTTTCAATGGCAAAAATCAATGAATATTGTAAATGCACAAACAGTAATTTCTCCGCATTGCAAGGTGCAATTCTGAAATTTTTTGCTTTTTCCTGCTCCTCTTAGCATGATAAAGAAGATTCAAAGAGAGTGAGATGCCAGCTCCTTTCATTCAGTCAGTAGCTTCAAACATTTCTGGAATATGAATAACATGATGTTTTTCAATGGCAAAAATCAATGAATATTGTAAATGCACAAACAGTAATTTCTCCGCATTGCAAGGTGCAATTCTGAAATTTTTTGCTTTTTCCTGCTCCTCTTAGCATGATAAAGAAGATTCAAAGAGAGTGAGATGCCAGCTCCTTTCATTCAGTCAGTAGCTTCAATCATTTCTGGACGTTTTTCAATGGCAAAAATCAATGAATATTGTAAATGCACAAACAGTAATTTCTCCGCATTGCAAGGTGCAATTCTGAAATTTTTTGCTTTTTCCTGCTCCTCTTAGCATGATAAAGAAGATTCAAAGAGAATGAGATGCCAGCTCCTTTCATTCAGTCAGTAGCTTCAATCATTTCTGGACGTTTTTCAACGGCAAAAATCAATGAATATTGTAAATGCACAAACAGTAATTTCTCCGCATTGCAAGGTGCAATTCTGAAATTTTTTGCTTTTTCCTGCTCCTCTTAGCATGATAAAGAAGATTCAAAGAGAGTGAGATGCCAGCTCCTTTCATTCAGTCAGTAGCTTCAATCATTTCTGGACGTTTTTCAATAGCAAAAATCAATGAATATTGTAAATGCACAAACAGTAATTTCTCCGCATTGCAAGGTGCAATTCTGAAATTTTTTGCTTTTTCCTGCTCCTCTTAGCATGATAAAGAAGATTCAAAGAGAGTGAGATGCCAGCTCCTTTAATTCAGTCAGTAGCTTCAATCATTTCTGGACGTTTTTCAATGGCAAAAATCAATGAATATTGTAAATGCACAAACAGTAATTTCTCCGCATTGCAAGGTGCAATTCTGAAATTTTTTGCTTTTTCCTGCTCCTCTTAGCATGATAAAGAAGATTCAAAGAGAGTGAGATGCCAGCTCCTTTCATTCAGTCAGTAGCTTCAAACATTTCTGGAATATGAATAACATGATGTTTTTCAATGGCAAAAATCAATGAATATTGTAAATGCACAAACAGTAATTTCTCCGCATTGCAAGGTGCAATTCTGAAATTTTTTGCTTTTTCCTGCTCCTCTTAGCATGATAAAGAAGATTCAAAGAGAGTGAGATGCCAGCTCCTTTCATTCAGTCAGTAGCTTCAATCATTTCTGGATGTTTTTCAATGGCAAAAATCAATGAATATTGTAAATGCACAAACAGTAATTTCTCCGCATTGCAAGGTGCAATTCTGAAATTTTTTGCTTTTTCCTGCTCCTCTTAGCATGATAAAGAAGATTCAAAGAGAATGAGATGCCAGCTCCTTTCATTCAGTCAGTAGCTTCAATCATTTCTGGACGTTTTTCAACGGCAAAAATCAATGAATATTGTAAATGCACAAACAGTAATTTCTCCGCATTGCAAGGTGCAATTCTGAAATTTTTTGCTTTTTCCTGCTCCTCTTAGCATGATAAAGAAGATTCAAAGAGAGTGAGATGCCAGCTCCTTTCATTCAGTCAGTAGCTTCAATCATTTCTGGACGTTTTTCAATAGCAAAAATCAATGAATATTGTAAATGCACAAACAGTAATTTCTCCGCATTGCAAGGTGCAATTCTGAAATTTTTTGCTTTTTCCTGCTCCTCTTAGCATGATAAAGAAGATTCAAAGAGAGTGAGATGCCAGCTCCTTTCATTCAGTCAGTAGCTTTAATCATTTCTGGACGTTTTTCAATGGCAAAAATCAATGAATATTGTAAATGCACAAACAGTAATTTCTCCGCATTGCAAGGTGCAATTCTGAAATTTTTTGCTTTTTCCTGCTCCTCTTAGCATGATAAAGAAGACTCAAAGAGAGTGAGATGCCAGCTCCTTTCATTCAGTCAGTAGCTTCAATCATTTCTGGACGTTTTTCAATGGCAAAAATCAATGAATATTGTAAATGCACAAGCAGTAATTTCTCCGCATTGCAAGGTGCAATTCTGAAATTTTTTGCTTTTTCCTGCTCCTCTTAGCATGATAAAGAAGATTCAAAGAGAGTGAGATGCCAGCTCCTTTCATTCAGTCAGTAGCTTCAATCATTTCTGGACGTTTTTCAATGGCAAAAATCAATGAATATTGTAAATGCACAAACAGTAATTTCTCCGCATTGCAAGGTGCAATTCTGAAATGTTTTGCTTTTTCCTGCTCCTCTTAGCATGAAAAAGAAGATTCAAAGAGCGTGAGATGCCAGCTCCTTTCATTCAGTCAGTAGCTTCAATCATTTCTGGTATATGAATAACATGATGTTTTTCAATGGCAAAAATCAATGAATATTGTAAATGCACAAACAGTAATTTCTCCGCATTGGAAGGTGCAATTCTGAATTTTTTTGCTTTTTCCTGCTCCTCTTAGCATGATAAAGAAGATTCAAAGAGAGTGAGATGCCAGCTCCTTTCATTCAGTCAGTAGCTTCAATCATTTCTGGACGTTTTTCAATGGCAAAAATCAATGAATATTGTAAATGCACAAACAGTAATTTCTCCGCATTGCATGGTGCAATTCTGAAATTTTTTGCTTTTTCCTGCTCCTCTTAGCATGATAAAGAAGATTCAAAGAGAGTGAGATGCCAGCTCCTTTCATTCAGTCAGTAGCTTCAAACATTTCTGGTATATGAATAACATGATGTTTTTCAATGGCAAAAATCAATGAATATTGTAAATGCACAAACAGTAATTTCTTCGCATTGCAAGGTGCAATTCTGAAATTTTTTGCTTTTTCCTGCTCCTCTTAGCATGATAAAGAAGATTCAAAGAGAGTGAGATGCCAGCTCCTTTCATTCAGTCAGTAGCTTCAAACATTTCTGGTATATGAATAACATGATGTTTTTCAATGGCAAAAATCAATGAATATTGTAAATGCACAAACAGTAATTTCTCCGCATTGCAAGGTGCAATTCTGAAATTTTTGCTTTTTCCTGCTCCTCTTAGCATGATAAAGAAGATTCAAAGAGAGTGAGATGCCAGCTCCTTTCATTCAGTCAGTAGCTTCAATCATTTCTGGACGTTTTTCAATGGCAAAAATCAATGAATATTGTAAATGCACAAACAGTAATTTCTCCGCATTGCAAGGTGCAATTCTGAAATTTTTTGCTTTTTCCTGCTCCTCTTAGCATGATAAAGAAGATTCAAAGAGAGTGAGATGCCAGCTCCTTTCATTCAGTCAGTAGCTTCAATCATTTCTGGACGTTTTTCAATGGCAAAAATCAATGAATATTGTAAATGCACAAACAGTAATTTCTCCGCATTGCAAGGTGCAATTCTGAAATTTTTTGCTTTTTCCTGCTCCTCTTAGTATGATAAAGAAGATTCAAAGAGAGTGAGATGCCAGCTCCTTTCATTCAGTCAGTAGCTTCAAACATTTCTGGTATATGAATAACATGATGTTTTTCAATGGCAAAAATCAATGAATATTGTAAATGCACAAACAGTAATTTCTCCGCATTGCAAGGTGCAATTCTGAAATTTTTTGCTTTTTCCTGCTCCTCTTAGCATGATAAAGAAGATTCAAAGAGAGTGAGATGCCAGCTCCTTTCATTCAGTCAGTAGCTTCAATCATTTCTGGTATATGAATAACATGATGTTTTTCAATGGCAAAAATTAATGAATATTGTAAATGCACAAACAGTAATATCTCCGCATTGCAAGGTGTAATTCTGAAATTTTTTGCTTTTTCCTGCTCCTCTTAGCATGATAAAGAAGATTCAAAGAGAGTGAGATGCCAGCTCCTTTCATTCAGTCAGTAGCTTCAATCATTTCTGGACGTTTTTCAATGGCAAAAATCAATGAATATTGTAAATGCACAAACAGTAAATTCTCCGCATTGAAGGTGCAATTCTGAAATTTTTTGCTTTTTCCTGCTCCTCTTAGCATGATAAAGAAGATTCAAAGAGAGTGAGATGCCAGCTCCTTTCATTCAGTCAGTAGCTTCAAACATTTCTGGTATATGAATAACATGATGTTTTTCAATGGCAAAAATCAATGAATATTGTAAATGCACAAACAGTAATTTCTCCGCATTGCAAGGTGCAATTCTGAAATTTTTTGCTTTTTCCTGCTCCTCTTAGCATGATAAAGAAGATTCAAAGAGAGTGAGATGAGAGCTCCTTTCATTCAGTCAGTAGCTTCAATCATTTCTGGACGTTTTTCAATGGCAAAAATCAATGAATATTGTAAATGCACAAACAGTAATTTCTCCGCATTGCAAGGTGCAATTCTGAAATTTTTTGCTTTTTCCTGCTCCTCTTAGCATGATAAAGAAGATTCAAAGAGAGTGAGATGCCAGCTCCTTTCATTCAGTCAGTAGCTTCAAACATTTCTGGAATATGAATAACATGATGTTTTTCAATGGCAAAAATCAATGAATATTGTAAATGCACAAACAGTAATTTCTCCGCATTGCAAGGTGCAATTCTGAAATTTTTTGCTTTTTCCTGCTCCTCTTAGCATGATAAAGAAGATTCAAAGAGAGTGAGATGCCAGCTCCTTTCATTCAGTCAGTAGCTTCAATCATTTCTGGACGTTTTTCAATGGCAAAAATCAATGAATATTGTAAATGCACAAACAGTAATTTCTCCGCATTGCAAGGTGCAATTCTGAAATTTTTTGCTTTTTCCTGCTCCTCTTAGCATGATAAAGAAGATTCAAAGAGAATGAGATGCCAGCTCCTTTCATTCAGTCAGTAGCTTCAATCATTTCTGGACGTTTTTCAACGGCAAAAATCAATGAATATTGTAAATGCACAAACAGTAATTTCTCCGCATTGCAAGGTGCAATTCTGAAATTTTTTCCTTTTTCCTGCTCCTCTTAGCATGATAAAGAAGATTCAAAGAGAGTGAGATGCCAGCTCCTTTCATTCAGTCAGTAGCTTCAATCATTTCTGGACGTTTTTCAATAGCAAAAATCAATGAATATTGTAAATGCACAAACAGTAATTTCTCCGCATTGCAGGGTGCAATTCTGAAATTTTTTGCTTTTTCCTGCTCCTCTTAGCATGATAAAGAAGATTCAAAGAGAGTGAGATGCCAACTCCTTTCATTCAGTCAGTAGCTTTAATCATTTCTGGACGTTTTTCAATGGCAAAAATCAATGAATATTGAAAAATGCACAAACAGTAATTTCTCCGCATTGCAAGGTGCAATTCTGAAATTTTCTGCTTTTTCCTGCTCCTCTTAGCATGATAAAGAAGACTCAAAGAGAGTGAGATGCCAGCTCCTTTCATTCAGTCAGTAGCTTCAATCATTTCTGGACGTTTTTCAATGGCAAAAATCAATGAATATTGTAAATGCACAAGCAGTAATTTCTCCGCATTGCAAGGTGCAATTCTGAAATTTTTTGCTTTTTCCTGCTCCTCTTAGCATGATAAAGAAGATTCAAAGAGAGTGAGATGCCAGCTCCTTTCATTCAGTCAGTAGCTTCAATCATTTCTGGACGTTTTTCAATGGCAAAAATCAATGAATATTGTAAATGCACAAACAGTAATTTCTCCGCATTGCAAGGTGCAATTCTGAAATGTTTTGCTTTTTCCTGCTCCTCTTAGCATGAAAAAGAAGATTCAAAGAGCGTGAGATGCCAGCTCCTTTCATTCAGTCAGTAGCTTCAATCATTTCTGGTATATGAATAACATGATGTTTTTCAATGGCAAAAATCAATGAATATTGTAAATGCACAAACAGTAATTTCTCCGCATTGGAAGGTGCAATTCTGAATTTTTTTGCTTTTTCCTGCTCCTCTTAGCATGATAAAGAAGATTCAAAGAGAGTGAGATGCCAGCTCCTTTCATTCAGTCAGTAGCTTCAATCATTTCTGGACGTTTTTCAATGGCAAAAATCAATGAATATTGTAAATGCACAAACAGTAATTTCTCCGCATTGCATGGTGCAATTCTGAAATTTTTTGCTTTTTCCTGCTCCTCTTAGCATGATAAAGAAGATTCAAAGAGAGTGAGATGCCAGCTCCTTTCATTCAGTCAGTAGCTTCAAACATTTCTGGTATATGAATAACATGATGTTTTTCAATGGCAAAAATCAATGAATATTGTAAATGCACAAACAGTAATTTCTTCGCATTGCAAGGTGCAATTCTGAAATTTTTTGCTTTTTCCTGCTCCTCTTAGCATGATAAAGAAGATTCAAAGAGAGTGAGATGCCAGCTCCTTTCATTCAGTCAGTAGCTTCAAACATTTCTGGTATATGAATAACATGATGTTTTTCAATGGCAAAAATCAATGAATATTGTAAATGCACAAACAGTAATTTCTCCGCATTGCAAGGTGCAATTCTGAAATTTTTGCTTTTTCCTGCTCCTCTTAGCATGATAAAGAAGATTCAAAGAGAGTGAGATGCCAGCTCCTTTCATTCAGTCAGTAGCTTCAATCATTTCTGGACGTTTTTCAATGGCAAAAATCAATGAATATTGTAAATGCACAAACAGTAATTTCTCCGCATTGCAAGGTGCAATTCTGAAATTTTTTGCTTTTTCCTGCTCCTCTTAGCATGATAAAGAAGATTCAAAGAGAGTGAGATGCCAGCTCCTTTCATTCAGTCAGTAGCTTCAATCATTTCTGGACGTTTTTCAATGGCAAAAATCAATGAATATTGTAAATGCACAAACAGTAATTTCTCCGCATTGCAAGGTGCAATTCTGAAATTTTTTGCTTTTTCCTGCTCCTCTTAGTATGATAAAGAAGATTCAAAGAGAGTGAGATGCCAGCTCCTTTCATTCAGTCAGTAGCTTCAAACATTTCTGGTATATGAATAACATGATGTTTTTCAATGGCAAAAATCAATGAATATTGTAAATGCACAAACAGTAATTTCTCCGCATTGCAAGGTGCAATTCTGAAATTTTTTGCTTTTTCCTGCTCCTCTTAGCATGATAAAGAAGATTCAAAGAGAGTGAGATGCCAGCTCCTTTCATTCAGTCAGTAGCTTCAATCATTTCTGGTATATGAATAACATGATGTTTTTCAATGGCAAAAATTAATGAATATTGTAAATGCACAAACAGTAATATCTCCGCATTGCAAGGTGCAATTCTGAAATTTTTTGCTTTTTCCTGCTCCTCTTAGCATGATAAAGAAGATTCAAAGAGAGTGAGATGCCAGCTCCTTTCATTCAGTCAGTAGCTTCAATCATTTCTGGACGTTTTTCAATGGCAAAAATCAATGAATATTGTAAATGCACAAACAGTAATTTCTCCGCATTGAAGGTGCAATTCTGAAATTTTTTGCTTTTTCCTGCTCCTCTTAGCATGATAAAGAAGATTCAAAGAGAGTGAGATGCCAGCTCCTTTCATTCAGTCAGTAGCTTCAAACATTTCTGGTATATGAATAACATGATGTTTTTCAATGGCAAAAATCAATGAATATTGTAAATGCACAAACAGTAATTTCTCCGCATTGCAAGGTGCAATTCTGAAATTTTTTGCTTTTTCCTGCTCCTCTTAGCATGATAAAGAAGATTCAAAGAGAGTGAGATGAGAGCTCCTTTCATTCAGTCAGTAGCTTCAATCATTTCTGGACGTTTTTCAATGGCAAAAATCAATGAATATTGTAAATGCACAAACAGTAATTTCTCCGCATTGCAAGGTGCAATTCTGAAATGTTTTGCTTTTTCCTGCTCCTCTTAGCATGATAAAGAAGATTCAGAGAGTGAGATGCCAGCTCCTTTCATTCAGTCAGTAGCTTCAATCATTTCTGGACGTTTTTCAATGGCAAAAATCAATGAATATTGTAAATGCACAAACAGTAATTTCTCCGCATTGCAAGGTGCAATTCTGAAATTTTTTGCTTTTTCCTGCTCCTCTTAGCATGATAAAGAAGATTCAAAGAGAGTGATATGCCAGCTCCTTTCATTCAGTCAGTAGCTTCAATCATTTCTGGTATATGAATAACATGATGTTTTTCAATGGCAAAAATCAATGAATATTGTAAATGCACAAACAGTAATTTCTCCGCATTGCAAGGTGCAATTCTGAAATTTTTTGCTTTTTCCTGCTCCTCTTAGCATGATAAAGATTCAAAGAGAGTGAGATGCCAGCTCCTTTCATTCAGTCAGTAGCTTCAATCATTTCTGGACGTTTTTCAATGGCAAAAATCAATGAATATTGTAAATGCACAAACAGTAATTTCTCCGCATTGCAAGGTGCAATTCTGAAATTTTTTGCTTTTTCCTGCTCCTCTTAGTATGATAAAGAAGATTCAAAGAGAGTGAGATGCCAGCTCCTTTCATTCAGTCAGTAGCTTCAAACATTTCTGGTATATGAATAACATGATGTTTTTCAATGGCAAAAATCAATGAATATTGTAAATGCACAAACAGTAATTTCTCCGCATTGCAAGGTGCAATTCTGAAATTTTTTGCTTTTTCCTGCTCCTCTTAGCATGATAAAGAAGATTCAAAGAGAGTGAGATGCCAGCTCCTTTCATTCAGTCAGTAGCTTCAATCATTTCTGGTATATGAATAACATGATGTTTTTCAATGGCAAAAATTAATGAATATTGTAAATGCACAAACAGTAATATCTCCGCATTGCAAGGTGCAATTCTGAAATTTTTTGCTTTTTCCTGCTCCTCTTAGCATGATAAAGAAGATTCAAAGAGAGTGAGATGCCAGCTCCTTTCATTCAGTCAGTAGCTTCAATCATTTCTGGACGTTTTTCAATGGCAAAAATCAATGAATATTGTAAATGCACAAACAGTAATTTCTCCGCATTGAAGGTGCAATTCTGAAATTTTTTGCTTTTTCCTGCTCCTCTTAGCATGATAAAGAAGATTCAAAGAGAGTGAGATGCCAGCTCCTTTCATTCAGTCAGTAGCTTCAAACATTTCTGGTATATGAATAACATGATGTTTTTCAATGGCAAAAATCAATGAATATTGTAAATGCACAAACAGTAATTTCTCCGCATTGCAAGGTGCAATTCTGAAATTTTTTGCTTTTTCCTGCTCCTCTTAGCATGATAAAGAAGATTCAAAGAGAGTGAGATGAGAGCTCCTTTCATTCAGTCAGTAGCTTCAATCATTTCTGGACGTTTTTCAATGGCAAAAATCAATGAATATTGTAAATGCACAAACAGTAATTTCTCCGCATTGCAAGGTGCAATTCTGAAATGTTTTGCTTTTTCCTGCTCCTCTTAGCATGATAAAGAAGATTCAGAGAGTGAGATGCCAGCTCCTTTCATTCAGTCAGTAGCTTCAATCATTTCTGGACGTTTTTCAATGGCAAAAATCAATGAATATTGTAAATGCACAAACAGTAATTTCTCCGCATTGCAAGGTGCAATTCTGAAATTTTTTGCTTTTTCCTGCTCCTCTTAGCATGATAAAGAAGATTCAAAGAGAGTGATATGCCAGCTCCTTTCATTCAGTCAGTAGCTTCAATCATTTCTGGTATATGAATAACATGATGTTTTTCAATGGCAAAAATCAATGAATATTGTAAATGCACAAACAGTAATTTCTCCGCATTGCAAGGTGCAATTCTGAAATTTTTTGCTTTTTCCTGCTCCTCTTAGCATGATAAAGAAGATTCAAAGAGAGTGAGATGCCAGCTCCTTTCATTCAGTCAGTAGCTTCAATCATTTCTGGACGTTTTTCAATGGCAAAAATCAATGAATATTGTAAATGCACAAACAGTAATTTCTCCGCATTGCAAGGTGCAATTCTGAAATTTTTTGCTTTTTCCTGCTCCTCTTAGCATGGTAAAGAAGACTCAAAGAGAGTGAGATGCCAGCTCCTTTCATTCAGTCAGTAGCTTCAATCATTTCTGGACGTTTTTCAACGGCAAAAATCAATGAATATTGTAGATGCACAAACAGTAATTTCTCCGCATTGCAAGGTGCAATTCTGAAATTTTTTGCTTTTTCCTGCTCCTCTTAGCATGATAAAGAAGATTCAAAGAGACTGAGATGCCAGCTCCTTTCATTCAGTCAGTAGCTTCAATCATTTCTGGACGTTTTTCAATGGCAAAAATCAATGAATATTGTAAACGCACAAACAGTAATTTCTCCGCATTGCAAGGTGCAATTCTGAAATTTTTTGCTTTTTCCTGCTCCTCTTCGCATGATAAAGAAGATTCAAAGAGAGTGAGATGCCAGCTCCTTTCATTCAGTCAGTAGCTTCAATCATTTCTGGATGTTTTTCAATGGCAAAAATCAATGAATATTGTAAATGCACAAACAGTAATTTCTCCGCATTGCAAGGTGCAATTCTGAAATTTTTTGCTTTTTCCTGCTCCTCTTAGCATGATAAAGAAGATTCAAAGAGAGTGAGATGCCAGCTCCTTTCATTCAGTCAGTAGCTTCAAACATTTCTGGTATATGAAAAACATGTTTTTCAATGGCAAAAATCAATGAATATTGTAAATGCACAAACAGTAATATCTCCACATTGCACGGTGCAATTCTGAAATTTTTAGCTTTTTCCTGTTAATCCTAGCATGATAAAGAAGATTCAAAGAGAGTGAGATGCCAGCTCCTTTCATTCAGTCAGTAGCTTCAAACATTTCTGGTATATGAAAAACATGTTTTTCAATGGCAAAAATCAATGAATATTGTAAATGCACAAACAGTAATATCTCCACATTGCAAGGTGCAATTCTGAAATTTTTTGCTTTTTCCTGCTAATCCTAGCATGATAAAGAAGATTCAAAGAGAGTGAGATGCCAGCTCCTTTCATTCAGTCAGTAGCTTCAAACATTTCTGGTATATGAAAAACATGTTTTTCAATGGCAAAAATCAATGAATATTGTAAATGCACAAACAGTAATATCTCCACATTGCACGGTGCAATTATGAAATTTTTAGCTTTTTCCTGTTAATCCTAGCATGATAAAGAAGATTCAAAGAGAGTGAGATGCCAGCTCCTTTCATTCAGTCAGTAGCTTCAAACATTTCTGGTATATGAAAAACATGTTTTTCAATGGCAAAAATCAATGAATATTGTAAATGCACAAACAGTAATATCTCCACATTGCAAGGTGCAATTCTGAAATTTTTTGCTTTTTCCTGCTAATCCTAGCATGATAAAGAAGATTCAAAGAGAGTGAGATGCCAGCTCCTTTCATTCAGTCAGTAGCTTCAAACATTTCTGGTATATGAAAAACATGTTTTTCAATGGCAAAAATCAATGAATATTGTAAATGCACAAACAGTAATATCTCAACATTGCACGGTGCAATTCTGAAATTTTTAGCTTTTTCCTGTTAATCCTAGCATGATAAAGAAGATTCAAAGAGAGTGAGATGCCAGCTCCTTTCATTCAGTCAGTAGCCTCAAACATTTCTGGTATATGAAAAACATGTTTTTCAATGGCAAAAATCAATGAATATTGTAAATGCACAAACAGTAATATCTCCACATTGCAAGGTGCAATTCTGAAATTTTTTGCTTTTTCCTGTTAATCCTAGCATGATAAAGAAGATTCAAAGAGAGTGAGATGCCAGCTCCTTTCATTCAGTCAGTAGCTTCAAACATTTCTGGTATATGAAAAACATGTTTTTCAATGGCAAAAATCAATGAATATTGTAAATGCACAAACAGTAATATCTCCACATTGCAAGGTGCAATTCTGAAATTTTTTGCTTTTTCCTGCTAATCCTAGCATGATAAAGAAGATTCAAAGAGAGTGAGATGCCAGCTCCTTTCATTCAGTCAGTAGCTTCAAACATTTCTGGTATATGAAAAACATGTTTTTCAATGGCAAAAATCAATGAATATTGTAAATGCACAAACAGTAATATCTCCACATTGCACGGTGCAATTCTGAAATTTTTAGCTTTTTCCTGTTAATCCTAGCATGATAAAGAAGATTCAAAGAGAGTGAGATGCCAGCTCCTTTCATTCAGTCAGTAGCTTCAAACATTTCTGGTATATGAAAAACATGTTTTTCAATGGCAAAAATCAATGAATATTGTAAATGCACAAACAGTAATATCTCCACATTGCAAGGTGCAATTCTGAAATTTTTTGCTTTTTCCTGCTAATCCTAGCATGATAAAGAAGATTCAAAGAGAGTGAGATGCCAGCTCCTTTCATTCAGTCAGTAGCTTCAAACATTTCTGGTATATGAAAAACATGTTTTTCAATGGCAAAAATCAATGAATATTGTAAATGCACAAACAGTAATATCTCCACATTGCACGGTGCAATTATGAAATTTTTAGCTTTTTCCTGTTAATCCTAGCATGATAAAGAAGATTCAAAGAGAGTGAGATGCCAGCTCCTTTCATTCAGTCAGTAGCTTCAAACATTTCTGGTATATGAAAAACATGTTTTTCAATGGCAAAAATCAATGAATATTGTAAATGCACAAACAGTAATAACTCCACATTGCAAGGTGCAATTCTGAAATTTTTTGCTTTTTCCTGCTAATCCTAGCATGATAAAGAAGATTCAAAGAGAGTGAGATGCCAGCTCCTTTCATTCAGTCAGTAGCTTCAAACATTTCTGGTATATGAAAAACATGTTTTTCAATGGCAAAAATCAATGAATATTGTAAATGCACAAACAGTAATATCTCAACATTGCACGGTGCAATTCTGAAATTTTTAGCTTTTTCCTGTTAATCCTAGCATGATAAAGAAGATTCAAAGAGAGTGAGATGCCAGCTCCTTTCATTCAGTCAGTAGCTTCAAACATTTCTGGTATATGAAAAACGTTTGTCAATGGCAAAAATCAATGAATATTGTAAATGCACAAACAGTAATATCTCCACATTGCAAGGTGCAATTCTGAAATTTTTTGCTTTTTCCTGTTAATCCTAGCATGATAAAGAAGATTCAAAGAGAGTGAGATGCCAGCTCCTTTCATTCAGTCAGTAGCTTCAAACATTTCTGGTATATGAAAAACATGTTTTTCAATGGCAAAAATCAATGAATATTGTAAATGCACAAACAGTAATATCTCCACATTGCAAGGTGCAATTCTGAAATTTTTTGCTTTTTCCTGCTCCTCTTAGCATGATAAAGAAGATTCAAAGAGAGTGAGATGCCAGCTCCTTTCATTCAGTCAGTAGCTTCAATCATTTCTGGACGTTTTTCAATGGCAAAAATCAATGAATATTGTAAATGCACAAACAGTAATTTCTCCGCATTGCAAGGTGCAATTCTGAAATTTTTTGCTTTTTCCTGCTCCTCTTAGCATGGTAAAGAAGACTCAAAGAGAGTGAGATGCCAGCTCCTTTCATTCAGTCAGTAGCTTCAATCATTTCTGGACGTTTTTCAACGGCAAAAATCAATGAATATTGTAGATGCACAAACAGTAATTTCTCCGCATTGCAAGGTGCAATTCTGAAATTTTTTGCTTTTTCCTGCTCCTCTTAGCATGATAAAGAAGATTCAAAGAGACTGAGATGCCAGCTCCTTTCATTCAGTCAGTAGCTTCAATCATTTCTGGACGTTTTTCAATGGCAAAAATCAATGAATATTGTAAATGCACAAACAGTAATTTCTCCGCATTGCAAGGTGCAATTCTGAAATTTTTTGCTTTTTCCTGTTAATCCTAGCATGATAAAGAAGATTCAAAGAGAGTGAGATGCCAGCTCCTTTCATTCAGTCAGTAGCCTCAAACATTTCTGGTATATGAAAAACATGTTTTTCAATGGCAAAAATCAATGAATATTGTAAATGCACAAACAGTAATATCTCCACATTGCAAGGTGCAATTCTGAAATTTTTTGCTTTTTCCTGTTAATCCTAGCATGATAAAGAAGATTCAAAGAGAGTGAGATGCCAGCTCCTTTCATTCAGTCAGTAGCTTCAAACATTTCTGGTATATGAAAAACATGTTTTTCAATGGCAAAAATCAATGAATATTGTAAATGCACAAACAGTAATATCTCCACATTGCAAGGTGCAATTCTGAAATTTTTTGCTTTTTCCTGCTAATCCTAGCATGATAAAGAAGATTCAAAGAGAGTGAGATGCCAGCTCCTTTCATTCAGTCAGTAGCTTCAAACATTTCTGGTATATGAAAAACATGTTTTTCAATGGCAAAAATCAATGAATATTGTAAATGCACAAACAGTAATATCTCCACATTGCACGGTGCAATTCTGAAATTTTTAGCTTTTTCCTGTTAATCCTAGCATGATAAAGAAGATTCAAAGAGAGTGAGATGCCAGCTCCTTTCATTCAGTCAGTAGCTTCAAACATTTCTGGTATATGAAAAACATGTTTTTCAATGGCAAAAATCAATGAATATTGTAAATGCACAAACAGTAATATCTCCACATTGCAAGGTGCAATTCTGAAATTTTTTGCTTTTTCCTGCTAATCCTAGCATGATAAAGAAGATTCAAAGAGAGTGAGATGCCAGCTCCTTTCATTCAGTCAGTAGCTTCAAACATTTCTGGTATATGAAAAACATGTTTTTCAATGGCAAAAATCAATGAATATTGTAAATGCACAAACAGTAATATCTCCACATTGCACGGTGCAATTATGAAATTTTTAGCTTTTTCCTGTTAATCCTAGCATGATAAAGAAGATTCAAAGAGAGTGAGATGCCAGCTCCTTTCATTCAGTCAGTAGCTTCAAACATTTCTGGTATATGAAAAACATGTTTTTCAATGGCAAAAATCAATGAATATTGTAAATGCACAAACAGTAATAACTCCACATTGCAAGGTGCAATTCTGAAATTTTTTGCTTTTTCCTGCTAATCCTAGCATGATAAAGAAGATTCAAAGAGAGTGAGATGCCAGCTCCTTTCATTCAGTCAGTAGCTTCAAACATTTCTGGTATATGAAAAACATGTTTTTCAATGGCAAAAATCAATGAATATTGTAAATGCACAAACAGTAATATCTCAACATTGCACGGTGCAATTCTGAAATTTTTAGCTTTTTCCTGTTAATCCTAGCATGATAAAGAAGATTCAAAGAGAGTGAGATGCCAGCTCCTTTCATTCAGTCAGTAGCTTCAAACATTTCTGGTATATGAAAAACGTTTTTCAATGGCAAAAATCAATGAATATTGTAAATGCACAAACAGTAATATCTCCACATTGCAAGGTGCAATTCTGAAATTTTTTGCTTTTTCCTGTTAATCCTAGCATGATAAAGAAGATTCAAAGAGAGTGAGATGCCAGCTCCTTTCATTCAGTCAGTAGCTTCAAACATTTCTGGTATATGAAAAACATGTTTTTCAATGGCAAAAATCAATGAATATTGTAAATGCACAAACAGTAATATCTCCACATTGCAAGGTGCAATTCTGAAATTTTTTGCTTTTTCCTGCTCCTCTTAGCATGATAAAGAAGATTCAAAGAGAGTGAGATGCCAGCTCCTTTCATTCAGTCAGTAGCTTCAATCATTTCTGGACGTTTTTCAATGGCAAAAATCAATGAATATTGTAAATGCACAAACAGTAATTTCTCCGCATTGCAAGGTGCAATTCTGAAATTTTTTGCTTTTTCCTGCTCCTCTTAGCATGGTAAAGAAGACTCAAAGAGAGTGAGATGCCAGCTCCTTTCATTCAGTCAGTAGCTTCAATCATTTCTGGACGTTTTTCAACGGCAAAAATCAATGAATATTGTAGATGCACAAACAGTAATTTCTCCGCATTGCAAGGTGCAATTCTGAAATTTTTTGCTTTTTCCTGCTCCTCTTAGCATGATAAAGAAGATTCAAAGAGACTGAGATGCCAGCTCCTTTCATTCAGTCAGTAGCTTCAATCATTTCTGGACGTTTTTCAATGGCAAAAATCAATGAATATTGTAAATGCACAAACAGTAATTTCTCCGCATTGCAAGGTGCAATTCTGAAATTTTTTGCTTTTTCCTGCTCCTCTTAGCATGATAAAGAAGATTCAAAGAGAGTGAGATGCCAGCTCCTTTCATTCAGTCAGTAGCTTCAATCATTTCTGGATGTTTTTCAATGGCAAAAATCAATGAATATTGTAAATGCACAAACAGTAATTTCTCCGCATTGCAAGGTGCAATTCTGAAATTTTTTGCTTTTTCCTGCTCCTCTTAGCATGATAAAGAAGATTCAAAGAGAGTGAGATGCCAGCTCCTTTCATTCAGTCAGTAGCTTCAAACATTTCTGGTATATGAAAAACATGTTTTTCAATGGCAAAAATCAATGAATATTGTAAATGCACAAACAGTAATATCTCCACATTGCACGGTGCAATTCTGAAATTTTTAGCTTTTTCCTGTTAATCCTAGCATGATAAAGAAGATTCAAAGAGAGTGAGATGCCAGCTCCTTTCATTCAGTCAGTAGCTTCAAACATTTCTGGTATATGAAAAACATGTTTTTCAATGGCAAAAATCAATGAATATTGTAAATGCACAAACAGTAATATCTCCACATTGCAAGGTGCAATTCTGAAATTTTTTGCTTTTTCCTGCTAATCCTAGCATGATAAAGAAGATTCAAAGAGAGTGAGATGCCAGCTCCTTTCATTCAGTCAGTAGCTTCAAACATTTCTGGTATATGAAAAACATGTTTTTCAATGGCAAAAATCAATGAATATTGTAAATGCACAAACAGTAATATCTCCACATTGCACGGTGCAATTATGAAATTTTTAGCTTTTTCCTGTTAATCCTAGCATGATAAAGAAGATTCAAAGAGAGTGAGATGCCAGCTCCTTTCATTCAGTCAGTAGCTTCAAACATTTCTGGTATATGAAAAACATGTTTTTCAATGGCAAAAATCAATGAATATTGTAAATGCACAAACAGTAATATCTCCACATTGCAAGGTGCAATTCTGAAATTTTTTGCTTTTTCCTGCTAATCCTAGCATGATAAAGAAGATTCAAAGAGAGTGAGATGCCAGCTCCTTTCATTCAGTCAGTAGCTTCAAACATTTCTGGTATATGAAAAACATGTTTTTCAATGGCAAAAATCAATGAATATTGTAAATGCACAAACAGTAATATCTCAACATTGCACGGTGCAATTCTGAAATTTTTAGCTTTTTCCTGTTAATCCTAGCATGATAAAGAAGATTCAAAGAGAGTGAGATGCCAGCTCCTTTCATTCAGTCAGTAGCCTCAAACATTTCTGGTATATGAAAAACATGTTTTTCAATGGCAAAAATCAATGAATATTGTAAATGCACAAACAGTAATATCTCCACATTGCAAGGTGCAATTCTGAAATTTTTTGCTTTTTCCTGTTAATCCTAGCATGATAAAGAAGATTCAAAGAGAGTGAGATGCCAGCTCCTTTCATTCAGTCAGTAGCTTCAAACATTTCTGGTATATGAAAAACATGTTTTTCAATGGCAAAAATCAATGAATATTGTAAATGCACAAACAGTAATATCTCCACATTGCAAGGTGCAATTCTGAAATTTTTTGCTTTTTCCTGCTAATCCTAGCATGATAAAGAAGATTCAAAGAGAGTGAGATGCCAGCTCCTTTCATTCAGTCAGTAGCTTCAAACATTTCTGGTATATGAAAAACATGTTTTTCAATGGCAAAAATCAATGAATATTGTAAATGCACAATTCTGAAATTTTTTGCTTTTTCCTGCTCCTCTTAGCATGATAAAGAAGATTCAAAGAGAGTGAGATGCCAGCTCCTTTCATTCAGTCAGTAGCTTCAAACATTTCTGGTATATGAATAACATGATGTTTTTCAATGGCAAAAATCAATGAATATTGTAAATGCACAAACAGTAATTTCTCCGCATTGCAAGGTGCAATTCTGAAATTTTTTGCCTTTTCCTGCTCCTCTTAGCATGATAAAGAAGATTCAAAGAGAGTGAGATGCCAGCTCCTTTCATTCAGTCAGTAGCTTCAATCATTTCTGGACGTTTTTCAATGGCAAAAATCAATGAATATTGTAAATGCACAAACAGTAATTTCTCCGCATGGCAAGGTGCAATTCTGAAATTTTTTGCTTTTTCCTGCTCCTCTTAGCATGATAAAGAAGATTCAAAGAGAGTGAGATGCCAGCTCCTTTCATTCAGTCAGTAGCTTCAAACATTTCTGGTATATGAATAACATGATGTTTTTCAATGGCAAAAATCAATGAATATTGTAAATGCACAAACAGTAATTTCTCCGCATTGCAAGGTGCAATTCTGAAATTTTTTGCTTTTTCCTGCTCCTCTTAGCATGATAAAGAAGATTCAAAGAGAGTGAGATGCCAGCTCCTTTCATTCAGTCAGTAGCTTCAATCATTTCTGGACGTTTTTCAATGGCAAAAATCAATGAATATTGTAAATGCACAAACAGTAATTTCTCCGCATTGCAAGGTGCAATTCTGAAATGTTTTGCTTTTTCCTGCTCCTCTTAGCATGAAAAAGAAGATTCAAAGAGCGTGAGATGCCAGCTCCTTTCATTCAGTCAGTAGCTTCAATCATTTCTGGTATATGAATAACATGATGTTTTTCAATGGCAAAAATCAATGAATATTGTAAATGCACAAACAGTAATTTCTCCGCATTGGAAGGTGCAATTCTGAATTTTTTTGCTTTTTCCTGCTCCTCTTAGCATGATAAAGAAGATTCAAAGAGAGTGAGATGCCAGCTCCTTTCATTCAGTCAGTAGCTTCAATCATTTCTGGACGTTTTTCAATGGCAAAAATCAATGAATATTGTAAATGCACAAACAGTAATTTCTCCGCATTGCATGGTGCAATTCTGAAATTTTTTGCTTTTTCCTGCTCCTCTTAGCATGATAAAGAAGATTCAAAGAGAGTGAGATGCCAGCTCCTTTCATTCAGTCAGTAGCTTCAAACATTTCTGGTATATGAATAACATGATGTTTTTCAATGGCAAAAATCAATGAATATTGTAAATGCACAAACAGTAATTTCTTCGCATTGCAAGGTGCAATTCTGAAATTTTTTGCTTTTTCCTGCTCCTCTTAGCATGATAAAGAAGATTCAAAGAGAGTGAGATGCCAGCTCCTTTCATTCAGTCAGTAGCTTCAAACATTTCTGGTATATGAATAACATGATGTTTTTCAATGGCAAAAATCAATGAATATTGTAAATGCACAAACAGTAATTTCTCCGCATTGCAAGGTGCAATTCTGAAATTTTTGCTTTTTCCTGCTCCTCTTAGCATGATAAAGAAGATTCAAAGAGAGTGAGATGCCAGCTCCTTTCATTCAGTCAGTAGCTTCAATCATTTCTGGACGTTTTTCAATGGCAAAAATCAATGAATATTGTAAATGCACAAACAGTAATTTCTCCGCATTGCAAGGTGCAATTCTGAAATTTTTTGCTTTTTCCTGCTCCTCTTAGCATGATAAAGAAGATTCAAAGAGAGTGAGATGCCAGCTCCTTTCATTCAGTCAGTAGCTTCAATCATTTCTGGACGTTTTTCAATGGCAAAAATCAATGAATATTGTAAATGCACAAACAGTAATTTCTCCGCATTGCAAGGTGCAATTCTGAAATTTTTTGCTTTTTCCTGCTCCTCTTAGTATGATAAAGAAGATTCAAAGAGAGTGAGATGCCAGCTCCTTTCATTCAGTCAGTAGCTTCAAACATTTCTGGTATATGAATAACATGATGTTTTTCAATGGCAAAAATCAATGAATATTGTAAATGCACAAACAGTAATTTCTCCGCATTGCAAGGTGCAATTCTGAAATTTTTTGCTTTTTCCTGCTCCTCTTAGCATGATAAAGAAGATTCAAAGAGAGTGAGATGCCAGCTCCTTTCATTCAGTCAGTAGCTTCAATCATTTCTGGTATATGAATAACATGATGTTTTTCAATGGCAAAAATTAATGAATATTGTAAATGCACAAACAGTAATATCTCCGCATTGCAAGGTGCAATTCTGAAATTTTTTGCTTTTTCCTGCTCCTCTTAGCATGATAAAGAAGATTCAAAGAGAGTGAGATGCCAGCTCCTTTCATTCAGTCAGTAGCTTCAATCATTTCTGGACGTTTTTCAATGGCAAAAATCAATGAATATTGTAAATGCACAAACAGTAATTTCTCCGCATTGAAGGTGCAATTCTGAAATTTTTTGCTTTTTCCTGCTCCTCTTAGCATGATAAAGAAGATTCAAAGAGAGTGAGATGCCAGCTCCTTTCATTCAGTCAGTAGCTTCAAACATTTCTGGTATATGAATAACATGATGTTTTTCAATGGCAAAAATCAATGAATATTGTAAATGCACAAACAGTAATTTCTCCGCATTGCAAGGTGCAATTCTGAAATTTTTTGCTTTTTCCTGCTCCTCTTAGCATGATAAAGAAGATTCAAAGAGAGTGAGATGAGAGCTCCTTTCATTCAGTCAGTAGCTTCAATCATTTCTGGACGTTTTTCAATGGCAAAAATCAATGAATATTGTAAATGCACAAACAGTAATTTCTCCGCATTGCAAGGTGCAATTCTGAAATGTTTTGCTTTTTCCTGCTCCTCTTAGCATGATAAAGAAGATTCAGAGAGTGAGATGCCAGCTCCTTTCATTCAGTCAGTAGCTTCAATCATTTCTGGACGTTTTTCAATGGCAAAAATCAATGAATATTGTAAATGCACAAACAGTAATTTCTCCGCATTGCAAGGTGCAATTCTGAAATTTTTTGCTTTTTCCTGCTCCTCTTAGCATGATAAAGAAGATTCAAAGAGAGTGATATGCCAGCTCCTTTCATTCAGTCAGTAGCTTCAATCATTTCTGGTATATGAATAACATGATGTTTTTCAATGGCAAAAATCAATGAATATTGTAAATGCACAAACAGTAATTTCTCCGCATTGCAAGGTGCAATTCTGAAATTTTTTGCTTTTTCCTGCTCCTCTTAGCATGATAAAGAAGATTCAAAGAGAGTGAGATGCCAGCTCCTTTCATTCAGTCAGTAGCTTCAATCATTTCTGGACGTTTTTCAATGGCAAAAATCAATGAATATTGTAAATGCACAAACAGTAATTTCTCCGCATTGCAAGGTGCAATTCTGAAATTTTTTGCTTTTTCCTGCTCCTCTTAGTATGATAAAGAAGATTCAAAGAGAGTGAGATGCCAGCTCCTTTCATTCAGTCAGTAGCTTCAAACATTTCTGGTATATGAATAACATGATGTTTTTCAATGGCAAAAATCAATGAATATTGTAAATGCACAAACAGTAATTTCTCCGCATTGCAAGGTGCAATTCTGAAATTTTTTGCTTTTTCCTGCTCCTCTTAGCATGATAAAGAAGATTCAAAGAGAGTGAGATGCCAGCTCCTTTCATTCAGTCAGTAGCTTCAATCATTTCTGGTATATGAATAACATGATGTTTTTCAATGGCAAAAATTAATGAATATTGTAAATGCACAAACAGTAATATCTCCGCATTGCAAGGTGCAATTCTGAAATTTTTTGCTTTTTCCTGCTCCTCTTAGCATGATAAAGAAGATTCAAAGAGAGTGAGATGCCAGCTCCTTTCATTCAGTCAGTAGCTTCAATCATTTCTGGACGTTTTTCAATGGCAAAAATCAATGAATATTGTAAATGCACAAACAGTAATTTCTCCGCATTGAAGGTGCAATTCTGAAATTTTTTGCTTTTTCCTGCTCCTCTTAGCATGATAAAGAAGATTCAAAGAGAGTGAGATGCCAGCTAATTTCATTCAGTCAGTAGCTTCAAACATTTCTGGTATATGAATAACATGATGTTTTTCAATGGCAAAAATCAATGAATATTGTAAATGCACAAACAGTAATTTCTCCGCATTGCAAGGTGCAATTCTGAAATTTTTTGCTTTTTCCTGCTCCTCTTAGCATGATAAAGAAGATTCAAAGAGAGTGAGATGAGAGCTCCTTTCATTCAGTCAGTAGCTTCAATCATTTCTGGACGTTTTTCAATGGCAAAAATCAATGAATATTGTAAATGCACAAACAGTAATTTCTCCGCATTGCAAGGTGCAATTCTGAAATGTTTTGCTTTTTCCTGCTCCTCTTAGCATGATAAAGAAGATTCAGAGAGTGAGATGCCAGCTCCTTTCATTCAGTCAGTAGCTTCAATCATTTCTGGACGTTTTTCAATGGCAAAAATCAATGAATATTGTAAATGCACAAACAGTAATTTCTCCGCATTGCAAGGTGCAATTCTGAAATTTTTTGCTTTTTCCTGCTCCTCTTAGCATGATAAAGAAGATTCAAAGAGAGTGATATGCCAGCTCCTTTCATTCAGTCAGTAGCTTCAATCATTTCTGGTATATGAATAACATGATGTTTTTCAATGGCAAAAATCAATGAATATTGTAAATGCACAAACAGTAATTTCTCCGCATTGCAAGGTGCAATTCTGAAATTTTTTGCTTTTTCCTGCTCCTCTTAGCATGATAAAGAAGATTCAAAGAGAGTGAGATGCCAGCTCCTTTCATTCAGTCAGTAGCTTCAAACATTTCTGGTATATGAAAAACATGTTTTTCAATGGCAAAAATCAATGAATATTGTAAATGCACAAACAGTAATATCTCCACATTGCACGGTGCAATTCTGAAATTTTTAGCTTTTTCCTGTTAATCCTAGCATGATAAAGAAGATTCAAAGAGAGTGAGATGCCAGCTCCTTTCATTCAGTCAGTAGCTTCAAACATTTCTGGTATATGAAAAACATGTTTTTCAATGGCAAAAATCAATGAATATTGTAAATGCACAAACAGTAATATCTCCACATTGCAAGGTGCAATTCTGAAATTTTTTGCTTTTTCCTGCTAATCCTAGCATGATAAAGAAGATTCAAAGAGAGTGAGATGCCAGCTCCTTTCATTCAGTCAGTAGCTTCAAACATTTCTGGTATATGAAAAACATGTTTTTCAATGGCAAAAATCAATGAATATTGTAAATGCACAAACAGTAATATCTCCACATTGCACGGTGCAATTATGAAATTTTTAGCTTTTTCCTGTTAATCCTAGCATGATAAAGAAGATTCAAAGAGAGTGAGATGCCAGCTCCTTTCATTCAGTCAGTAGCTTCAAACATTTCTGGTATATGAAAAACATGTTTTTCAATGGCAAAAATCAATGAATATTGTAAATGCACAAACAGTAATATCTCCACATTGCAAGGTGCAATTCTGAAATTTTTTGCTTTTTCCTGCTAATCCTAGCATGATAAAGAAGATTCAAAGAGAGTGAGATGCCAGCTCCTTTCATTCAGTCAGTAGCTTCAAACATTTCTGGTATATGAAAAACATGTTTTTCAATGGCAAAAATGAATGAATATTGTAAATGCACAAACAGTAATATCTCAACATTGCACGGTGCAATTCTGAAATTTTTAGCTTTTTCCTGTTAATCCTAGCATGATAAAGAAGATTCAAAGAGAGTGAGATGCCAGCTCCTTTCATTCAGTCAGTAGCCTCAAACATTTCTGGTATATGAAAAACATGTTTTTCAATGGCAAAAATCAATGAATATTGTAAATGCACAAACAGTAATATCTCCACATTGCAAGGTGCAATTCTGAAATTTTTTGCTTTTTCCTGTTAATCCTAGCATGATAAAGAAGATTCAAAGAGAGTGAGATGCCAGCTCCTTTCATTCAGTCAGTAGCTTCAAACATTTCTGGTATATGAAAAACATGTTTTTCAATGGCAAAAATCAATGAATATTGTAAATGCACAAACAGTAATATCTCCACATTGCAAGGTGCAATTCTGAAATTTTTTGCTTTTTCCTGCTAATCCTAGCATGATAAAGAAGATTCAAAGAGAGTGAGATGCCAGCTCCTTTCATTCAGTCAGTAGCTTCAAACATTTCTGGTATATGAAAAACATGTTTTTCAATGGCAAAAATCAATGAATATTGTAAATGCACAAACAGTAATATCTCCACATTGCACGGTGCAATTCTGAAATTTTTAGCTTTTTCCTGTTAATCCTAGCATGATAAAGAAGATTCAAAGAGAGTGAGATGCCAGCTCCTTTCATTCAGTCAGTAGCTTCAAACATTTCTGGTATATGAAAAACATGTTTTTCAATGGCAAAAATCAATGAATATTGTAAATGCACAAACAGTAATATCTCCACATTGCAAGGTGCAATTCTGAAATTTTTTGCTTTTTCCTGCTAATCCTAGCATGATAAAGAAGATTCAAAGAGAGTGAGATGCCAGCTCCTTTCATTCAGTCAGTAGCTTCAAACATTTCTGGTATATGAAAAACATGTTTTTCAATGGCAAAAATCAATGAATATTGTAAATGCACAAACAGTAATATCTCCACATTGCACGGTGCAATTATGAAATTTTTAGCTTTTTCCTGTTAATCCTAGCATGATAAAGAAGATTCAAAGAGAGTGAGATGCCAGCTCCTTTCATTCAGTCAGTAGCTTCAAACATTTCTGGTATATGAAAAACATGTTTTTCAATGGCAAAAATCAATGAATATTGTAAATGCACAAACAGTAATAACTCCACATTGCAAGGTGCAATTCTGAAATTTTTTGCTTTTTCCTGCTAATCCTAGCATGATAAAGAAGATTCAAAGAGAGTGAGATGCCAGCTCCTTTCATTCAGTCAGTAGCTTCAAACATTTCTGGTATATGAAAAACATGTTTTTCAATGGCAAAAATCAATGAATATTGTAAATGCACAAACAGTAATATCTCAACATTGCACGGTGCAATTCTGAAATTTTTAGCTTTTTCCTGTTAATCCTAGCATGATAAAGAAGATTCAAAGAGAGTGAGATGCCAGCTCCTTTCATTCAGTCAGTAGCTTCAAACATTTCTGGTATATGAAAAACGTTTGTCAATGGCAAAAATCAATGAATATTGTAAATGCACAAACAGTAATATCTCCACATTGCAAGGTGCAATTCTGAAATTTTTTGCTTTTTCCTGTTAATCCTAGCATGATAAAGAAGATTCAAAGAGAGTGAGATGCCAGCTCCTTTCATTCAGTCAGTAGCTTCAAACATTTCTGGTATATGAAAAACATGTTTTTCAATGGCAAAAATCAATGAATATTGTAAATGCACAAACAGTAATATCTCCACATTGCAAGGTGCAATTCTGAAATTTTTTGCTTTTTCCTGCTCCTCTTAGCATGATAAAGAAGATTCAAAGAGAGTGAGATGCCAGCTCCTTTCATTCAGTCAGTAGCTTCAATCATTTCTGGACGTTTTTCAATGGCAAAAATCAATGAATATTGTAAATGCACAAACAGTAATTTCTCCGCATTGCAAGGTGCAATTCTGAAATTTTTTGCTTTTTCCTGCTCCTCTTAGCATGGTAAAGAAGACTCAAAGAGAGTGAGATGCCAGCTCCTTTCATTCAGTCAGTAGCTTCAATCATTTCTGGACGTTTTTCAACGGCAAAAATCAATGAATATTGTAGATGCACAAACAGTAATTTCTCCGCATTGCAAGGTGCAATTCTGAAATTTTTTGCTTTTTCCTGCTCCTCTTAGCATGATAAAGAAGATTCAAAGAGACTGAGATGCCAGCTCCTTTCATTCAGTCAGTAGCTTCAATCATTTCTGGACGTTTTTCAATGGCAAAAATCAATGAATATTGTAAATGCACAAACAGTAATTTCTCCGCATTGCAAGGTGCAATTCTGAAATTTTTTGCTTTTTCCTGTTAATCCTAGCATGATAAAGAAGATTCAAAGAGAGTGAGATGCCAGCTCCTTTCATTCAGTCAGTAGCCTCAAACATTTCTGGTATATGAAAAACATGTTTTTCAATGGCAAAAATCAATGAATATTGTAAATGCACAAACAGTAATATCTCCACATTGCAAGGTGCAATTCTGAAATTTTTTGCTTTTTCCTGTTAATCCTAGCATGATAAAGAAGATTCAAAGAGAGTGAGATGCCAGCTCCTTTCATTCAGTCAGTAGCTTCAAACATTTCTGGTATATGAAAAACATGTTTTTCAATGGCAAAAATCAATGAATATTGTAAATGCACAAACAGTAATATCTCCACATTGCAAGGTGCAATTCTGAAATTTTTTGCTTTTTCCTGCTAATCCTAGCATGATAAAGAAGATTCAAAGAGAGTGAGATGCCAGCTCCTTTCATTCAGTCAGTAGCTTCAAACATTTCTGGTATATGAAAAACATGTTTTTCAATGGCAAAAATCAATGAATATTGTAAATGCACAAACAGTAATATCTCCACATTGCACGGTGCAATTCTGAAATTTTTAGCTTTTTCCTGTTAATCCTAGCATGATAAAGAAGATTCAAAGAGAGTGAGATGCCAGCTCCTTTCATTCAGTCAGTAGCTTCAAACATTTCTGGTATATGAAAAACATGTTTTTCAATGGCAAAAATCAATGAATATTGTAAATGCACAAACAGTAATATCTCCACATTGCAAGGTGCAATTCTGAAATTTTTTGCTTTTTCCTGCTAATCCTAGCATGATAAAGAAGATTCAAAGAGAGTGAGATGCCAGCTCCTTTCATTCAGTCAGTAGCTTCAAACATTTCTGGTATATGAAAAACATGTTTTTCAATGGCAAAAATCAATGAATATTGTAAATGCACAAACAGTAATATCTCCACATTGCACGGTGCAATTATGAAATTTTTAGCTTTTTCCTGTTAATCCTAGCATGATAAAGAAGATTCAAAGAGAGTGAGATGCCAGCTCCTTTCATTCAGTCAGTAGCTTCAAACATTTCTGGTATATGAAAAACATGTTTTTCAATGGCAAAAATCAATGAATATTGTAAATGCACAAACAGTAATAACTCCACATTGCAAGGTGCAATTCTGAAATTTTTTGCTTTTTCCTGCTAATCCTAGCATGATAAAGAAGATTCAAAGAGAGTGAGATGCCAGCTCCTTTCATTCAGTCAGTAGCTTCAAACATTTCTGGTATATGAAAAACATGTTTTTCAATGGCAAAAATCAATGAATATTGTAAATGCACAAACAGTAATATCTCAACATTGCACGGTGCAATTCTGAAATTTTTAGCTTTTTCCTGTTAATCCTAGCATGATAAAGAAGATTCAAAGAGAGTGAGATGCCAGCTCCTTTCATTCAGTCAGTAGCCTCAAACATTTCTGGTATATGAAAAACATGTTTTTCAATGGCAAAAATCAATGAATATTGTAAATGCACAAACAGTAATATCTCCACATTGCAAGGTGCAATTCTGAAATTTTTTGCTTTTTCCTGTTAATCCTAGCATGATAAAGAAGATTCAAAGAGAGTGAGATGCCAGCTCCTTTCATTCAGTCAGTAGCTTCAAACATTTCTGGTATATGAAAAACATGTTTTTCAATGGCAAAAATCAATGAATATTGTAAATGCACAAACAGTAATATCTCCACATTGCAAGGTGCAATTCTGAAATTTTTTGCTTTTTCCTGCTAATCCTAGCATGATAAAGAAGATTCAAAGAGAGTGAGATGCCAGCTCCTTTCATTCAGTCAGTAGCTTCAAACATTTCTGGTATATGAAAAACATGTTTTTCAATGGCAAAAATCAATGAATATTGTAAATGCACAATTCTGAAATTTTTTGCTTTTTCCTGCTCCTCTTAGCATGATAAAGAAGATTCAAAGAGAGTGAGATGCCAGCTCCTTTCATTCAGTCAGTAGCTTCAAACATTTCTGGTATATGAATAACATGATGTTTTTCAATGGCAAAAATCAATGAATATTGTAAATGCACAAACAGTAATTTCTCCGCATTGCAAGGTGCAATTCTGAAATTTTTTGCCTTTTCCTGCTCCTCTTAGCATGATAAAGAAGATTCAAAGAGAGTGAGATGCCAGCTCCTTTCATTCAGTCAGTAGCTTCAATCATTTCTGGACGTTTTTCAATGGCAAAAATCAATGAATATTGTAAATGCACAAACAGTAATTTCTCCGCATTGCAAGGTGCAATTCTGAAATTTTTTGCTTTTTCCTGCTCCTCTTAGCATGATAAAGAAGATTCAAAGAGAGTGAGATGCCAGCTCCTTTCATTCAGTCAGTAGCTTCAATCATTTCTGGTATATGAATAACATGATGTTTTTCAATGGCAAAAATCAATGAATATTGTAAATGCACAAACAGTAATTTCTCCGCATTGCAAGGTGCAATTCTGAAATTTTTTGCTTTTTCCTGCTCCTCTTAGCATGATAAAGAAGATTCAAAGAGAGTGAGATGCCAGCTCCTTTCATTCAGTCAGTAGCTTCAATCATTTCTGGACGTTTTTCAATGGCAAAAATCAATGAATATTGTAAATGCACAAACAGTAATTTCTCCGCATTGCAAGGTGCAATTCTGAAATTTTTTGCTTTTTCCTGCTCCTTTTAGCATGATAAAGAAGATTCAAAGAGAGTGACATGCCAGCTCCTTTCATTCAGTCAGTAGCTTCAAACATTTCTGGTATATGAATAACATGATGTTTTTCAATGGCAAAAATCAATGAATATTGTAAATGCACAAACAGTAATTTCTCCGCATTGCAAGGTGCAATTCTGAAATTTTTTGCTTTTTCCTGCTCCTCTTAGCATGATAAAGAAGATTCAAAGAGAGTGAGATGCCAGCTCCTTTCATTCAGTCAGTAGCTTCAATCATTTCTGGTATATGAATAACATGATGTTTTTCAATGGCAAAAATCAATGAATATTGTAAATGCACAAACAGTAATTTCTCCGCATTGCAAGGTGCAATTCTGAAATTTTTTGCTTTTTCCTGCTCCTCTTAGCATGATAAAGAAGATTCAAAGAGAGTGAGATGCCAGCTCCTTTCATTCAGTCAGTAGCTTCAAACATTTCTGGACGTTTTTCAATGGCAAAAATCAATGAATATTGTAAATGCACAAACAGTAATTTCTCCGCATTGCAAGGTGCAATTCTGAAATTTTTTGCTTTTTCCTGCTCCTCTTATCATGATAAAGAAGATTCAAAGAGAGTGAGATGCCAGCTCCTTTCATTCAGTCAGTAGCTTCAATCATTTCTGGTATATGAATAACATGATGTTTAACAATGGCAAAAATCAATGAATATTGTAAATGCACAAACAGTAATTTCTCCGCATTGCAAGGTGCAATTCTGAAATTTTTTGCTTTTTCCTGCTCCTCTTAGCATGATAAAGAAGATTCAAAGAGAGTGAGATGCCAGCTCCTTTCATTCAGTCAGTAGCTTCAATCATTTCTGGATGTTTTTCAATGGCAAAAATCAATAAATATTGTAAATGCACAAACAGTAATTTCTCCGCATTGCAAGGTGCAATTCTGAAATTTTTTGCTTTTTCCTGCTCCTCTTAGCATGATAAAGAAGATTCAAAGAGAGTGAGATGCCAGCTCCTTTCATTCAGTCAGTAGCTTCAATCATTTCTGGACGTTTTTCAACGGCAAAAATCAATGAATATTGTAAATGCACAAACAGTAATTTCTCCGCATTGCAAGGTGCAATTCTGAAATTTTTTGCTTTTTCCTGCTCCTCTTAGCATGATAAAGAAGATTCAAAGAGAGTGAGATGCCAGCTCCTTTCATTCAGTCAGTAGCTTCAATCAGTTATGGACGTTTTTCAATGGCAAAAATCAATGAATATTGTAAATGCACAAACAGTAATTTCTCCGCATTGCAAGGTGCAATTCTGAAATTTTTTGCTTTTTCCTGCTCCTCTTAGCATGATAAAGAAGATTCAAAGAGAGTGAGATGCCAGCTCCTTTCATTCAGTCAGTAGCTTCAATCATTTCTGGACGTTTTTCAATGGCAAAAATCAATGAATATTGTAAATGCACAAACAGTAATTTCTCCGTATTGCAAGGTGCAATTCTGAAATTTTTTGCTTTTTCCTGCTCCTCTTAGCATGATAAAGAAGATTCAAAGAGAGTGAGATGCCAGCTCCTTTCATTCAGTCAGTAGCTTCAATCATTTCTGGACGTTTTTCAATGGCAAAAATCAATGAATATTGTAAATGCACAAGCAGTAATTTCTCCGCATTGCAAGGTGCAATTCTGAAATTTTTTGCTTTTTCCTGCTCCTCTTAGCATGATAAAGAAGATTCAAAGAGACTGAGATGCCAGCTCCTTTCATTCAGTCAGTAGCTTCAATCATTTCTGGACGTTTTTCAATGGCAAAAATCAATGAATATTGTAAATGCACAAACAGTAATTTCTCCGCATTGCAAGGTGCAATTCTGAAATTTTTTACTTTTTCCTGCTCCTCTTAGCATGAAAAAGAAGATTCAAAGAGAGTGAGATGCCAGCTCCTTTCATTCAGTCAGTAGCTTCAATCATTTCTGGTATATGAATAACATGATGTTTTTCAATGGCAAAAATCAATGAATATTGTAAATGCACAAACAGTAATTTCTCCGCATTGCAAGGTGCAATTCTGAATTTTTTTGCTTTTTCCTGCTCCTCTTAGCATGATAAAGAAGATTCAAAGAGAGTGAGATGCCAGCTCCTTTCATTCAGTCAGTAGCTTCAATCATTTCTGGACGTTTTTCAATGGCAAAAATCAATGAATATTGTAAATGCACAAACAGTAATTTCTCCGCATTGCAAGGTGCAATTCTGAAATTTTTTGCTTTTTCCTGCTCCTCTTAGCATGATAAAGAAGATTCAAAGAGAGTGAGATGCCAGCTCCTTTCATTCAGTCAGTAGCTTCAATCATTTCTGGTATATGAATAACATGATGTTTTTCAATGGCAAAAATAATGAATATTGTAAATGCACAAACAGTAATTTCTCCGCATTGCAAGGTGCAATTCTGAAATTTTTTGCTTTTTCCTGCTCCTCTTAGCATGATAAAGAAGATTCAAAGAGAGTGAGATGCCAGCTCCTTTCATTCAGTCAGTAGCTTCAATCATTTCTGGTATATGAATAACATGATGTTTTTCAATGGCAAAAATCAATGAATATTGTAAATGCACAAACAGTAATTTCTCCGCATTGCAAGGTGCAATTCTGAAATTTTTTGCCTTTTCCTGCTCCTCTTAGCATGATAAAGAAGATTCAAAGAGAGTGAGATGCCAGCTCCTTTCATTCAGTCAGTAGCTTCAATCATTTCTGGACGTTTTTCAATGGCAAAAATCAATGAATATTGTAAATGCACAAACAGTAATTTCTCCGCATTGCAAGGTGCAATTCTGAAATTTTTTGCTTTTTCCTGCTCCTCTTAGCATGATAAAGAAGATTCAAAGAGAGTGAGATGCCAGCTCCTTTCATTCAGTCAGTAGCTTCAAACATTTCTGGTATATGAATAACATGATGTTTTTCAATGGCAAAAATCAATGAATATTGTAAATGCACAAACAGTAATTTCTCCGCATTGCAAGGTGCAATTCTGAAATTTTTTGCTTTTTCCTGCTCCTCTTAGCATGATAAAGAAGATTCAAAGAGAGTGAGATGCCAGCTCCTTTCATTCAGTCAGTAGCTTCAATCATTTCTGGACGTTTTTCAATGGCAAAAATCAATGAATATTGTAAATGCACAAACAGTAATTTCTCCGCATTGCAAGGTGCAATTCTGAAATTTTTTGCTTTTTCCTGCTCCTCTTAGCATGATAAAGAAGATTCAAAGAGAGTGAGATGCCAGCTCCTTTCATTCAGTCAGTAGCTTCAATCATTTCTGGACGTTTTTCAATGGCAAAAATCAATGAATATTGTAAATGTACAAACTGCAATTTCTCCGCATTGCAAGGTGCAATTCTGAAATTTTTTGCTTTTTCCTGCTCCTCTTAGCATGATAAAGAAGATTCAAAGAGAGTGAGATGCCAGCTCCTTTCATTCAGTCAGTAGCTTCAATCATTTCTGGTATATGAATAACATGATGTTTTTCAATGGCAAAAATCAATGAATATTGTAAATGCACAAACAGTAATTTCTCCGCATTGCAAGGTGCAATTCTGAAATTTTTTGCTTTTTCCTGCTCCTCTTAGCATGATAAAGAAGATTCAAAGAGAGTGAGATGCCAGCTCCTTTCATTCAGTCAGTAGCTTCAATCATTTCTGGACGTTTTTCAATGGCAAAAATCATTGAATATTGTAAATGCACAAACAGTAATTTCTCCGCATTGCAAGGTGCAATTCTGAAATTTTTTACTTTTTCCTGCTCCTCTTAGCATGATAAAGAAGATTCAAAGAGAGTTAGATGCCAGCTCCTTTCATTCAGTCAGTAGCTTCAATCATTTCTGGTATATGAATAACATGATGTTTTTCAATCGCAAAAATCAATGAATATTGTAAATGCACAAACAGTAATTTCTCCGCATTGCAAGGTGCAATTCTGAAATGTTTTGCTTTTTCCTGCTCCTCTTAGCATGATAAAGAAGATTCAAAGAGAGTGAGATGCCAGCTCCTTTCATTCAGTCAGTAGCTTCAATCATTTCTGGACGTTTTTCAATGGCAAAAATCAATGAATATTGTAAATGCACAAACAGTAATTTCTCCGCATTGCAAGGTGCAATTCTGAAATTTTTTGCTTTTTCCTGCTCCTCTTAGCATGACAAAGAAGATTCAAAGAGAGTGAGATGCCAGATCCTTTCCTTCAGTCAGTAGCTTCAATCATTTCTGGTATATGAATAACATGATGTTTTTCAATGGCAAAAATCAATGAATTTTGTAAATGCACAAACAGTAATTTCTCCGCATTGCAAGGCGCAATTCTGAAATTTTTTGCTTTTTCCTGCTCCTCTTAGCATGATAAAGAAGATTCAAAGAGAGTGAGATGCCAGCTCCTTTCATTCAGTCAGTAGCTTCAATCATTTCTGGACATTTTTCAATGGCAAAAATCAATGAATATTGTAAATGCACAAACAGTAATTTCTCCGCATTGCAAGGTGCAATTCTGAAATTTTTTGCTTTTTCCTGCTCCTCTTAGCATGATAAAGAAGATTCAAAGAGAGTGAGATGCCAGCTCCTTTCATTCAGTCAGTAGCTTCAATCATTTCTGGACGTTTTTCAATGGCAAAAATCAATGAATATTGTAAATGCACAAACAGTAATTTCTCCGCATTGCAAGGTGCAATTCTGAAATTTTTTGCTTTTTCCTGCTCCTCTTAGCATGATAAAGAAGATTCAAAGAGAGTGAGATGCCAGCTCCTTTCATTCAGTCAGTAGCTTCAATCATTTCTGGACGTTTTTCAATGGCAAAAATCATTGAATATTGTAAATGCACAAACAGTAATTTCTCCGCATTGCAAGGTGCAATTCTGAAATTTTTTACTTTTTCCTGCTCCTCTTAGCATGATAAAGAAGATTCAAAGAGAGTGAGATGCCAGCTCCTTTCATTCAGTCAGTAGCTTCAATCATTTCTGGTATATGAATAACATGATGTTTTTCAATCGCAAAAATCAATGAATATTGTAAATGCACAAACAGTAATTTCTCCGCATTGCAAGGTGCAATTCTGAAATGTTTTGCTTTTTCCTGCTCCTCTTAGCATGATAAAGAAGATTCAAAGAGAGTGAGATGCCAGCTCCTTTCATTCAGTCAGTAGCTTCAATCATTTCTGGACGTTTTTCAATGGCAAAAATCAATGAATATTGTAAATGCACAAACAGTAATTTCTCCGCATTGCAAGGTGCAATTCTGAAATTTTTTGCTTTTTCCTGCTCCTCTTAGCATGACAAAGAAGATTCAAAGAGAGTGAGATGCCAGATCCTTTTCTTCAGTCAGTAGCTTCAATCATTTCTGGTATATGAATAACATGATGTTTTTCAATGGCAAAAATCAATGAATTTTGTAAATGCACAAACAGTAATTTCTCCGCATTGCAAGGCGCAATTCTGAAATTTTTTGCTTTTTCCTGCTCCTCTTAGCATGATAAAGAAGATTCAAAGAGAGTGAGATGCCAGCTCCTTTCATTCAGTCAGTAGCTTCAATCATTTCTGGACATTTTTCAATGGCAAAAATCAATGAATATTGTAAATGCACAAACAGTAATTTCTCCGCATTGCAAGGTGCAATTCTGAAATTTTTTGCTTTTTCTTGCTCCTCTTAGCATGATAAAGAAGATTCAAAGAGAGTGAGATGCCAGCTCCTTTCATTCAGTCAGTAGCTTCAATCATTTCTGGACATTTTTCAATGGCAAAAATCAATGAATATTGTAAATGCACAAACAGTAATTTCTCCGCATTGCAAGGTGCAATTCTGAAATTTTTTGCTTTTTCCTGCTCCTCTTAGCATGATAAAGAAGATTCAAAGAGAGTGAGATGCCAGCTCCTTTCATTCAGTCAGTAGCTTCAATCATTTCTGGACGTTTTTCAATGGCAAAAATCAATGAATATTGTAAATGCACAAACTGCAATTTCTCCGCATTGCAAGGTGCAATTCTGAAATTTTTTGCTTTTTCCTGCTCCTCTTAGCATGATAAAGAAGATTCAAAGAGAGTGAGATGCCAGCTCCTTTCATTCAGTCAGTAGCTTCAATCATTTCTGGTATATGAATAACATGATGTTTTTCAATGGCAAAAATCAATGAATATTGTAAATGCACAAACAGTAATTTCTCCGCATTGCAAGGTGCAATTCTGAAATTTTTTGCTTTTTCCTGCTCCTCTTAGCATGATAAAGAAGATTCAAAGAGAGTGAGATGCCAGCTCCTTTCATTCAGTCAGTAGCTTCAATCATTTCTGGACGTTTTTCAATGGCAAAAATCAATGAATATTGTAAATGCACAAACTGCAATTTCTCCGCATTGCAAGGTGCAATTCTGAAATTTTTTGCTTTTTCCTGCTCCTCTTAGCATGATAAAGAAGATTCAAAGAGAGTGAGATGCCAGCTCCTTTCATTCAGTCAGTAGCTTCAATCATTTCTGGTATATGAATAACATGATGTTTTTCAATAGCAAAAATCAATGAATATTGTAAATGCACAAACAGTAATTTCTCCGCATTGCAAGGTGCAATTCTGAAATTTTTGGCTTTTTCCTGCTCCTCTTAGCATGATAAAGAAGATTCAAAGAGAGTGAGATGCCAGCTCCTTTCATTCAGTCAGTAGCTTCAATCATTTCTGGACGTTTTTCAATGGCAAAAATCAATGAATATTGTAAATGCACAAACAGTAATTTCTCCGCATTGCAAGGTGCAATTCTGAAATTTTTTGCTTTTTCCTGCTCCTCTTAGCATGATAAACAAGATTCAAAGAGAGTGAGATGCCAGCTCCTTTCATTCAGTCAGTAGCTTCAATCATTTCTGGACGTTTTTCAATGGCAAAAATCATTGAATATTGTAAATGCACAAACAGTAATTTCTCCGCATTGCAAGGTGCAATTCTGAAATTTTTTACTTTTTCCTGCTCCTCTTAGCATGATAAAGAAGATTCAAAGAGAATGAGATGCCAGCTCCTTTCATTCAGTCAGTAGCTTCAATCATTTCTGGTATATGAATAACATGATGTTTTTCAATGGCAAAAATCAATGAATATTGTAAATGCACAAACAGTAATTTCTCCGCATTGCAAGGTGCAATTCTGAAATTTTTTGCCTTTTCCTGCTCCTCTTAGCATGATAAAGAAGATTCAAAGAGAGTGAGATGCCAGCTCCTTTCATTCAGTCAGTAGCTTCAATCATTTCTGGACGTTTTTCAATGGCAAAAATCAATGAATATTGTAAATGCACAAACAGTAATTTCTCCGCATTGCAAGGTGCAATTCTGAAATTTTTTGCTTTTTCCTGCTCTAGCATGATAAAGAAGATTCAAAGAGAGTGAGATGCCAGCTCCTTTCATTCAGTCAGTAGCTTCAATCATTTCTGGACGTTTTTCAATGGCAAAAATCAATGAATATTGTAAATGCACAAACAGTAATTTCTCCGCATTGCAAGGTGCAATTCTGAAATTTTTTGCTTTTTCCTGCTCCTCTTAGCATGATAAAGAAGATTCAAAGAGAGTGAGATGCCAGCTCCTTTCATTCAGTCAGTAGCTTCAATCATTTCTGGACGTTTTTCAATGGCAAAAATCAATGAATATTGTAAATGCACAAACAGTAATTTCTCCGCATTGCAAGGTGCAATTCTGAAATTTTTTGCTTTTTCCTGCTCCTCTTAGCATGATAAAGAAGATTCAAAGAGAGTGAGATGCCAGCTCCTTTCATTCAGTCAGTAGCTTCAATCATTTCTGGACGTTTTTCAATGGCAAAAATCAATGAATATTGTAAATGCACAAACTGCAATTTCTCCGCATTGCAAGGTGCAATTCTGAAATTTTTTGCTTTTTCCTGCTCCTCTTAGCATGATAAAGAAGATTCAAAGAGAGTGAGATGCCAGCTCCTTTCATTCAGTCAGTAGCTTCAATCATTTCTGGTATATGAATAACATGATGTTTTTCAATGGCAAAAATCAATGAATATTGTAAATGCACAAACAGTAATTTCTCCGCATTGCAAGGTGCAATTCTGAAATTTTTTGCTTTTTCCTGCTCCTCTTAGCATGATAAAGAAGATTCAAAGAGAGTGAGATGCCAGCTCCTTTCATTCAGTCAGTAGCTTCAATCATTTCTGGACGTTTTTCAATGGCAAAAATCATTGAATATTGTAAATGCACAAACAGTAATTTCTCCGCATTGCAAGGTGCAATTCTGAAATTTTTTGCTTTTTCCTGCTCTAGCATGATAAAGAAGATTCAAAGAGAGTGAGATGCCAGCTCCTTTCATTCAGTCAGTAGCTTCAAACATTTCTGGTATATGAATAACATGATGTTTTTCAATGGCAAAAATCAATGAATATTGTAAATGCACAAACAGTAATTTCTCCGCATTGCAAGGTGCAATTCTGAAATTTTTTGCTTTTTCCTGCTCCTCTTAGCATGATAAAGAAGATTCAAAGAGAGTGAGATGCCAGCTCCTTTCATTCAGTCAGTAGCTTCAATCATTTCTGGACGATTTTCAATGGCAAAAATCAATGAATATTGTAAATGCACAAACAGTAATTTCTCCGCATTGCAAGGTGCAATTCTGAAATTTTTTGCTTTTTCCTGCTCCTCTTAGCATGATAAAGAAGATTCAAAGAGAGTGAGATGCCAGCTCCTTTCATTCAGTCAGTAGCTTCAATCATTTCTGGACGTTTTTCAATGGCAAAAATCAATGAATATTGTAAATGCACAAACTGCAATTTCTCCGCATTGCAAGGTGCAATTCTGAAATTTTTTGCTTTTTCCTGCTCCTCTTAGCATGATAAAGAAGATTCAAAGAGAGTGAGATGCCAGCTCCTTTCATTCAGTCAGTAGCTTCAATCATTTCTGGTATATGAATAACATGATGTTTTTCAATGGCAAAAATCAATGAATATTGTAAATGCACAAACAGTAATTTCTCCGCATTGCAAGGTGCAATTCTGAAATTTTTTGCTTTTTCCTGCTCCTCTTAGCATGATAAAGAAGATTCAAAGAGAGTGAGATGCCAGCTCCTTTCATTCAGTCAGTAGCTTCAATCATTTCTGGACGTTTTTCAATGGCAAAAATCAATGAATATTGTAAATGCACAAACTGCAATTTCTCCGCATTGCAAGGTGCAATTCTGAAATTTTTTGCTTTTTCCTGCTCCTCTTAGCATGATAAAGAAGATTCAAAGAGAGTGAGATGCCAGCTCCTTTCATTCAGTCAGTAGCTTCAATCATTTCTGGTATATGAATAACATGATGTTTTTCAATAGCAAAAATCAATGAATATTGTAAATGCACAAACAGTAATTTCTCCGCATTGCAAGGTGCAATTCTGAAATTTTTGGCTTTTTCCTGCTCCTCTTAGCATGATAAAGAAGATTCAAAGAGAGTGAGATGCCAGCTCCTTTCATTCAGTCAGTAGCTTCAATCATTTCTGGACGTTTTTCAATGGCAAAAATCAATGAATATTGTAAATGCACAAACAGTAATTTCTCCGCATTGCAAGGTGCAATTCTGAAATTTTTTGCTTTTTCCTGCTCCTCTTAGCATGATAAACAAGATTCAAAGAGAGTGAGATGCCAGCTCCTTTCATTCAGTCAGTAGCTTCAATCATTTCTGGACGTTTTTCAATGGCAAAAATCATTGAATATTGTAAATGCACAAACAGTAATTTCTCCGCATTGCAAGGTGCAATTCTGAAATTTTTTACTTTTTCCTGCTCCTCTTAGCATGATAAAGAAGATTCAAAGAGAGTGAGGTGCCAGCTCCTTTCATTCAGTCAGGAGCTTCAAACATTTCTGGTATATGAATAACATGTTTTTCAATGGCAAAAATCAATGAATATTGTAAATGCACAAACAGTAATTTCTCCGCATTGCAAGGTGCAATTCTGAAATTTTTTGCTTTTTCCTGCTCCTCTTAGCATGATAAAGAAGATTCAAAGAGAGTGAGATGCCAGCTCCTTTCATTCAGTCAGTAGCTTCAATCATTTCTGGACGTTTTTCAATGGCAAAAATCAATGAATATTGTAAATGCACAAACTGTAATTTCTCCGCATTGCAAGGTGCAATTCTGAAATTTTTTGCTTTTTCCTGCTCCTCTTAGCATGATAAAGAAGATTCAAAGAGAGTGAGATGCCAGCTCCATTCATTGAGTCAGTAGCTTCAATCATTTCTGGACGTTTTTCAATGGCAAAAATCAATGAATATTGTAAATGCACAAACAGTAATTTCTCCGCATTGCAAGGTGCAATTCTGAAATTTTTTGCTTTTTCCTGCTCCTCTTAGAATGATAAAGAAGATTCAAAGAGAGTGAGATGCCAGCTCCTTTCATTCAGTCAGTACCTTCAATCATTTCTGGACGTTTTTCAATGGCAAAAATCAATGAATATTGTAAATGCACAAACAGTAATTTCTCCGCATTGCAAGGTGCAATTCTGAAATTTTTTGCTTTTTCCTGCTCCTCTTAGCATGATAAAGAAGATTCAAAGAGAGTGAGATGCCAGTTCCTTTCATTCAGTCAGTAGCTTCAAACATTTCTGGTATATGAATAACATGATGTTTTTCAATGGCAAAAATCAATGAATATTGTAAATGCACAAACAGTAATTTCTCCGCATTGCAAGGTGCAAGTCTGAAATTTTTTGCTTTTTCCTGCTCCTCTTAGCATGATAAAGAAGATTCAAAGAGAGTGAGATGCCAGCTCCTTTCATTCAGTCAGTAGCTTCAAACATTTCTGGTATATGAATAACATGATGTTTTTCAATGGCAAAAATCAATGAATATTGTAAATGCACAAACAGTAATTTCTCCGCATTGCAAGGTGCAAGTCTGAAATTTTTTGCTTTTTCCTGCTCCTCTTAGCATGATAAAGAAGATTCAAAGAGAGTGAGATGCCAGCTACTTTCATTCAGTCAGTAGCTTCAATCATTTCTGGACGTTTTTCAATGGTAAAAATCAATGAATATTGTAAATGCACAAACAGTAATTTCTCCACATTGCAAGGTGCAATTCTGAAATTTTTTGCTTTATCCTGCTCCTCTTAGCATGATAAAGAAGATTCAAAGAGATTGAGATGCCAGCTCCTTTCATTCAGTCAGTAGCTTCAAACATTTCTGGTATATGAATAACATGATGTTTTTCAATGGCAAAAATCAATGAATATTGTAAATGCACAAACAGTAATTTCTCCGCATTGCAAGGTGCAATTCTGAAATTTTTTGCTTTTTCCTGCTCCTCTTAGCATGATAAAGAAGATTCAAAGAGAGTGAGATGCCAGCTCCTTTCATTCAGTCAGTAGCTTCAAACATTTCTGGTATATGAATAACATGATGTTTTTCAATGGCAAAAATCAATGAATATTGTAAATGCACAAACAGTAATTTCTCCGCATTGCAAGGTGCAAGTCTGAAATTTTTTGCTTTTTCCTGCTCCTCTTAGCATGATAAAGAAGATTCAAAGAGAGTGAGATGCCAGCTACTTTCATTCAGTCAGTAGCTTCAATCATTTCTGGACGTTTTTCAATGGTAAAAATCAATGATTATTGTAAATGCACAAACAGTAATTTCTCCACATTGCAAGGTGCAATTCTGAAATTTTTTGCTTTTTCCTGCTCCTCTTAGCATGATAAAGAAGATTCAAAGAGAGTGAGATGCCAGCTCCTTTCATTCAGTCAGTAGCTTCAAACATTTCTGGTATATGAATAACATGATGTTTTTCAATGGCAAAAATCAATGAATATTGTAAATGCACAAACAGTAATTTCTCCGCATTGCAAGGTGCAATTCTGAAATTTTTTGCTTTTTCCTGCTCCTCTTAGCATGATAAAGAAGATTCAAAGAGAGTGAGATGCCAGCTCCTTTCATTCAGTCAGTAGCTTCAATCATTTCTGGATGTTTTTCAATGGCAAAAATCAATGAATATTGTAAATGCACAAACTGTAATTTCTCCGCATTGCAAGGTGCAATTCTGAAATTTTTTGCTTTTTCCTGCTCCTCTTAGCATGATAAAGAAGATTCAAAGAGAGTGAGATGCCAGCTCCTTTCATTCAGTCAGTAGCTTCAATCATTTCTGGACGTTTTTCAATGGCAAAAATCAATGAATATTGTAAATGCACAAACAGTAATTTCTCCGCATTGCAAGGTGCAATTCTGAAATTTTTTGCTTTTTCCTGCTCCTCTTAGCATGATAAAGAAGATTCAAAGAGAGTGAGATGCCAGCTCCTTTCATTCAGTCAGTACCTTCAATCATTTCTGGACGTTTTTCAATGGCAAAAATCAATGAATATTGTAAATGCACAAACAGTAATTTTTCCGCATTGCAAGGTGCAATTCTGAAATTTTTTGCTTTTTCCCGCTCCTCTTAGCATGATAAAGAAGATTCAAAGAGAGTGAGGTGCCAGCTCCTTTCATTCAGTCAGTAGCTTCAAACATTTCTGGTATATGAATAACATGTTTTTCAATGGCAAAAATCAATGAATATTGTAAATGCACAAACAGTAATTTTTCCGCATTGCAAGGTGCAATTCTGAAATTTTTTGCTTTTTCCCGCTCCTCTTAGCATGATAAAGAAGATTCAAAGAGAGTGAGATGCCAGCTCCTTTCATTCAGTCAGTAGCTTCAATCATTTCTGGACGTTTTTCAATGGCAAAAATCAATGAATATTGTAAATGCACAAACAGTAATTTCTCCGCATTGCAAGGTGCAATTCTGAAATTTTTTGCTTTTTCCTGCTCCTCTTAGCATGATAAAGAAGATTCAAAGAGAGTGAGATGCCAGCTCCTTTCATTCAGTCAGTAGCTTCAATCATTTCTGGACGTTTTTCAATGGCAAAAATCAATGAATATTGTAAATGCACAAACAGTAATTTCTCCGCATTGCAAGGTGCAATTCTGAAATTTTTTGCTTTTTCCTGCTCCTCTTAGCATGATAAAGAAGATTCAAAGAGAGTGAGATGCCAGCTCCTTTCATTCAGTCAGTAGCTTCAATCATTTCTGGACGTTTTTCAATGGCAAAAATCAATGAATATTGTAAATGCACAAACAGTAATTTCTCCGCATTGCAAGGTGCAATTCTGAAATTTTTTGCTTTTTCCTGCTCCTCTTAGCATGATAAAGAAGATTCAAAGAGAGTGAGATGCCAGCTCCTTTCATTCAGTCAGTAGCTTCAAACATTTCTGGTATATGAATAACATGATGTTTTTCAATGGCAAAAATCAATGAATATTGTAAATGCACAAACAGTAATTTCTCCGCATTGCAAGGTGCAAGTCTGAAATTTTTTGCTTTTTCCTGCTCCTCTTAGCATGATAAAGAAGATTCAAAGAGAGTGAGATGCCAGCTACTTTCATTCAGTCAGTAGCTTCAATCATTTCTGGACGTTTTTCAATGGTAAAAATCAATGAATATTGTAAATGCACAAACAGTAATTTCTCCACATTGCAAGGTGCAATTCTAAAATTTTTTGCTTTTTCCTGCTCCTCTTAGCATGATAAAGAAGATTCAAAGAGAGTGAGATGCCAGCTCCTTTCATTCAGTCAGTAGCTTCAAACATTTCTGGTATATGAATAACATGATGTTTTTCAATGGCAAAAATCAATGAATATTGTAAATGCACAAACAGTAATTTCTCCGCATTGCAAGGTGCAATTCTGAAATTTTTTGCTTTTTCCTGCTCCTCTTAGCATGATTCAAAGAGAGTGAGATGCCAGCTCCTTTCATTCAGTCAGTAGCTTCAATCATTTCTGGACATTTTTCAATGGCAAAAATCAATGAATATTGTAAATGCACAAACAGTAATTTCTCCGCATTGCAAGGTGCAATTCTGAAATTTTTTGCTTTTTCCTGCTCCTCTTAGCATGATAAAGAAGATTCAAAGAGAGTGAGATGTCAGCTCCTTTCATTCAGTCAGTAGCTTCAAACATTTCTGGTATATGAATAACATGATGTTTTTCAATGGCAAAAATCAATGAATATTGTAAATGCACAAACAGTAATTTCTCCGCATTGCAAGGTGCAATTCTGAAATTTTTTGCTTTTTCCTGCTCCTCTTAGCATGATAAAGAAGATTCAAAGAGAGTGAGATGCCAGCTCCTTTCATTCAGTCAGTAGCTTCAAACATTTCTGGTATATGAATAACATGATGTTTTTCAATGGCAAAAATCAATGAATATTGTAAATGCACAAATAGTAATTTCTCCGCATTGCAAGGTGCAAGTCTGAAATTTTTTGCTTTTTCCTGCTCCTCTTAGCATGATAAAGAAGATTCAAAGAGAGTGAGATGCCAGCTACTTTCATTCAGTCAGTAGCTTCAATCATTTCTGGACGTTTTTCAATGGTAAAAATCAATGAATATTGTAAATGCACAAACAGTAATTTCTCCACATTGCAAGGTGCAATTCTGAAATTTTTTGCTTTTTCCTGCTCCTCTTAGCATGATAAAGAAGATTCAAAGAGATTGAGATGCCAGCTCCTTTCATTCAGTCAGTAGCTTCAAACATTTCTTGTATATGAATAACATGATGTTTTTCAATGGCAAAAATCAATGAATATTGTAAATGCACAAACAGTAATTTCTCCGCATTGCAAGGTGCAATTCTGAAATTTTTTGCTTTTTCCTGCTCCTCTTAGCATGATAAAGAAGATTCAAAGAGAGTGAGATGCCAGCTCCTTTCATTCAGTCAGTAGCTTCAAACATTTCTGGTATATGAATAACATGATGTTTTTCAATGGCAAAAATCAATGAATATTGTAAATGCACAAACAGTAATTTCTCCGCATTGCAAGGTGCAAGTCTGAAATTTTTTGCTTTTTCCTGCTCCTCTTAGCATGATAAAGAAAATTCAAAGAGAGTGAGATGCCAGCTACTTTCATTCAGTCAGTAGCTTCAATCATTTCTGGACGTTTTTCAATGGTAAAAATCAATGAATATTGTAAATGCACAAACAGTAATTTCTCCACATTGCAAGGTGCAATTCTGAAATTTTTTGCTTTTTCCTGCTCCTCTTAGCATGATAAAGAAGATTCAAAGAGAGTGAGATGCCAGCTCCTTTCATTCAGTCAGTAGCTTCAAACATTTCTGGTATATTAATAACATGATGTTTTCAATGGCAAAAATCAATGAATATTGTAAATGCACAAACAGTAATTTCTCCCGCATTGCAAGGTGCAATTCTGAAATTTTTTGCTTTTTCCTGTTCCTCTTAGCATGATAAAGAAGATTCAAAGAGAGTGAGATGCCAGCTCCTTTCATTCAGTCAGTAGCTTCAATCATTTCTGGACGTTTCTTCAATGGCAAAAATCAATGAATATTGTAAATGCACAAACTGTATTTTTCCGCATTGCAAGGTGCAATTCTGAAATTTTTTGCTTTTTCCTGCTCCTCTTAGCATGATAAAGAAGATTCAAAGAGAGTGAGATGCCAGCTCCTTTCATTCAGTCAGTAGCTTCAATCATTTCTGGACGTTTTTCAATGGCAAAATCAATGAATATTGTAAATGCACAAACAGTAATTTCTCCGCATTGCAAGGTGCAATTCTGAAATTTTTTGCTTTTTCCTGCTCCTCTTAGCATGATAAAGAAGATTCAAAGAGAGTGAGATGCCAGCTCCTTTCTATTCAGTCAGTACCTTTCAATCATTTCTGGACGTTTTTCAATGGCAAAAATCAATGAATATTGTAAATGCACAAACAGTAATTTTCTCCGCATTGCAAGGTGCAATTCTGAAATTTTTTGCTTTTTCCCGCTCCTCTTAGCATGATAAAGAAGATTCAAAGAGAGTGAGGTGCCAGCTCCTTTCATTCAGTCAGTAGCTTCAAACATTTCTGGTATATGAATTACATGTTTTTCAATGGCAAAAATCAATGAATATTGTAAATGCACAAACAGTAATTTTCTCCGCATTGCAAGGTGCAATTCTGAAATTTTTGCTTTTTCCTGCTCCTCTTAGCATGATAAAGAAGATTCAAAGAGAGTGAGATGCCAGCTCCTTTCATTCAGTCAGTAGCTTCAATCATTTCTGGACGTTTTTCAATGGCAAAAATCAATGAATATTGTAAATGCACAAACAGTAATTTCTCCGCATTGCAAGGTGCAATTCTGAAATTTTTTGCTTTTTCCTGCTCCTCTTAGCATGATAAAGAAGATTCAAAGAGAGTGAGATGCCAGCTCCTTTCATTCAGTCAGTAGCTTCAATTCATTTCTGGACGTTTTTCCAATGGCAAAAATCAATGAATATTGTAAATGCACAAAAAGTAATTTCTCAGCATTGCAAGGTGCAATTCTGAAATTTTTTGCTTTTTCCTGCTCCATCTTAGCATGATAAAGAAGATTCAAAGAGAGTGAGATGCCAGCTCCTTTCATTCAGTCAGTAGCTTCAAACATTTCTGGTATATGAATAAATGATGTTTTTCAATGGCAAAAATCAATGAATATTGTAAATGCACAAACAGTAATTTCTCGCATTGCAAGGTGCAAGTCTGAAATTTTTTGCTTTTTTCCTGCTCCTCTTTAGCATGATAAAAAAGATTCAAAGAGAGTGAGATGGCAGCTACTTTCATTCAGTCAGTAGCTTCAATCATTTCTGGACGTTTTTCAATGGTAAAAATCAATGAATATTGTAAATGCACAAACAGTAATTTTCTCCACATTGCAAGGTGCAAATTCTGAAATTTTTTGCTTTTCCTGCTCCTCTTAGCATGATAAAGAAGATTCAAGAGAGTGAGATGCCAGCTCCTTTCATTCAGTCAGTAGCTTCAAAACATTTCTGGTATATGAATAACATGATGTTTTTCAATGGCAAAAATCAATGAATATTTGTAAATGCACAAACAGTAATTTCTCCGCATTGCAAGGTGCAATTCTGAAATTTCTTGCTTTTCCTGCTCCTCTTAGCATGATAAGAAGATTCAAAGAGATGTGAGATGCCAGCTCCTTTTCATTCAGTCAGTAGCTTCAATCATTTCTGGTATATGAATAACATGATGTTTTTCAATGGCAAAAATCAATGAATATTGTAAATGCACAAACAGTAATTTCTCCGCATTGCAAGGTGCAATTCTGAAATTTTTTTGCTTTTTCCTGCTCCTTTAGCATGATAAAGAAGATTCAAAGAGAGTGAGATGCCAGCTCTTTCATCAATCAGTAGCTTCAATCATTTCTGGACTTTTTTCAACGGCAAAAATCAATGATATTGTAAATGCACAAACAGTAATTTCTCCCGCATTGCAAGGTGCAATTCTTGAAATTTTTTGCCTTTTTCCTGCTCCTCTTAGCATGATAAAGAAGATTCAAAGAGAGTGAGATGCCAGCTCCTTTCATTCAGTCAGTAGCTTCAATCATTTCTGGATGTTTTTCAATGGCAAAAATCAATGAATATTGTAAATGCACAAACTGTAATTTCTCCAGCATTGCAAGGTGCAATTCTGAAATTTTTTGCTTTTTCCTGCTCCCTCTTAGCATGATAAAGAAGATTCAAAGAGAGTGAGATGCCAGCTCCTTTCATTCAGTCAGTAGCTTCAATCATTTCTGGACAGTTTTCAATGGCAAAAATCAATGAATATTGTAAATGCACAAACAGTAATTTCTCCGCATTGCAAGGTGCAATTCTGAAATTTTTGCTTTTTCCTGCTCCTCTTAGCATGATAAAGAAGATTCAAAGAGAGTGAGATGCCAGCTCCTTTCATTCAGTCAGTACCTTCAATCATTTCTGGACGTTTTTCAATGGCAAAAATCAATGAATATTAGTAAAATGCACAACAGTAATTTTTCCGCATTGCAAGGTGCAATTCTGAAATTTTTTGCTTTTTTCCTGCTCCTCTTAGCATGATAAAGAAGATTCAAAGAGAGTGAGTGCCAGCTCCTTTCATTCAGTCAGTAGCTTCAAACATTTCTGGTATATGAAATAACATGTTTTTCAATGGCAAAATCAATGAATATTGTAAATGCACAAACAGTAATTTTATCCGCATTGCAAGGTGCAATTCTGAAATTTTTTGCTTTTTCCCGCTCCTCTTAGCATGATAAAGAAGATTCAAAGAGAGTGAGATGCCAGCTCCTTTCATTCAGTCAGTAGCTTCAATCATTTCTGGACGTTTTTCAATGGCAAAAATCAATGAATATTGTAAATGCACAAAAACAGTAATTCTCCAGCATTGCAAGGTGCAATTCTGAAATTTTTTGCTTTTTACCTGCTCCTCTTAGCATGATAAAGAAGATTCAAAAGAGAGTGAGATGACCAGGCT